>NC_136521.1:39702394-39709894 GCF_053919585.1 Euprymna scolopes
CACATATATATATATATATATATATATATATAGTCTTTGAAGTTTTTAAACTATACAATTTTTTTTTATCATTCTTTAGAAAACCATCATGTCAGTAAATCATTTAATCACCTGCATCAACTCGCTCTCGAATTTATTATAATACCAATAATTTATTTTTCAAGGGATTATCAGTTGTTTACCATGAAGCACTGTTTCGGGGATTTAAAAACAAAACAGTATATTACATCATGGCTCCTCAGCAGTGTTGATCAAACACCACCACCCTTAATCTTAGGAAGAAGACATGTTACAAACATTTGATCCAATTTCCTATTCTTAATTGCAATTACTAATCTTTTCATAGTATAAAAATGAATTTCTTACCTGTGCGATTCATGAATTTCCACATTTAAAATGGATAGATTTGTTAATTTATCAGTCTTGTATTTATAAGATTAGAATTAATCCATTTAATTACTTATCACCCCCACTATGATTAGTATTTAGTATATTTACATTCTTATTTATTTAAAATAAGAGATATATATATATATATATATATATATATATATATATATATATATATATATATATATACATATATATATTTATTAATATCGTTTTTTCTGCTTAGTTGCACAGGTTTCTTTTCTTTTACACAGTGATCACCACTTATCAAGGCCCGAAATCCACTCAGGGATAAGGATTATTGCAAGTACATTACGCTAGTGTGGAGATTTGATGAAGTGTTTACTTAAGGGGGCGGTACATTAGGAATTTTTTAACATTGGACTTGAAGACATCCAAGTTGTAGTCCGGTGGGAAGCAGGCAGACGGAACAGAGTTCCACAGGCGTGCAGTTCTAAGAAAGAAGCTTTGTTCATGGAATCCGCGTTTTGATTCAGGCACAGATATAGAGTGGGTGAAATTTTTCACAGTGGATTCAGCTAGACGGGTGTTTGGCGAGGAGGGACCGGAGATTGGAGTTCAGACGAGCACCTGCCATGGAAATAACGATAAAACAAGGATAGGCTCGCAACGTCTCTTCTGTGGGAGAGAGGTTGCAGGGTAGAGAAAAGGGCATCCCCCACTAAACCACGAAGTCTATTTTGTACTCTGTCAAGGCAGGATAGGCTGTTTTTAGCAGCTCCTGCCCAGATATGGAAACAGTATTCCATCCTTGGACCTACTTGGCTTTTACCGAATCATATCAACGATCCAGCAACTTCGTCAGACTTTAACAGAAGTGGTAATTATGATTTGAAAAAACGATATTAGAAGAAGAAGAAGAAAAGGGAGGTAATTTCAATTCTGATTTGACAACATTAAAGTTTTAAGATTCAATAATTAAATAAACATCGAAAAGGGGTGAAGTGCAGTTGAAAAACTTCAGCCAGACACGGATCAGAGTATAGGGAGAGGGAAGAGGGGGAGAAAGAGAGAGAGAGAGGGGGGGAGGATGGAAAGAAGAAAGGAGGGAATGGTTTAAGATGCGTTAGACTTTGGAGGCGGGGGTAAGGTGAGAAAAAGAGACAGATAAAGGCTGAAAGGAATAAAGGGAAGTACAAACAGACAAAGAAATAGCGATCACTAGTGGACTGTCGGGCTTTCGCGGTGTCATAGGGAATTTGACACGTTAAAGATTTATGCGGATTGGGAGGAGGGCGTTGTTCGCAGTAACTATACTCATTAACCCTTATCCTCGAGTGACCTCTTGGCCTTGATAAGTGGTGACTCCTGTGTAAAAATAAAAACAAAAACAAAACTAAGATGCGTCCTCTTAAAGTAAGCTAAGTTACATCCAGTTAAAGTAATTAACCTATTTAAATGCATTTGTTATAAACGGCCTCTACTAAATAAAATAAATTAAGTTAAGCATTGCCGGACATGGACTGAATAGGTATAAAATCATAAAATATATGCATGGAGGGAGATATAGGTAATAATAATAATAATAATAATAATAATAATAATAATAATAATAATAATAATAGTAACAGAAAGTAAGAATAATAATAGAATAATAAGCATAAAAATAATAGTAATAATGAATATAAAGGAAATTGAGTAATATCCGTTGATACGATTCGGTAACAGAAACATGTGTAACAAAGCAGATAAAACGGTAATAAATATATATATTTGCTCTGCAATAGTATTGAGCAATTTCTTCAGATTTTTACTAATTACCATTTTTGCTATATATATATATATATATATATATATTATATTATATTATATAATAAACTTTAAGGACATTATCGCAGACTAGTAATTTTATTGGATTCCTAGATATAATATGGGTTGACAGTGACCCGATGTTTACGAACATTAGGTTTAGTGTAATACTTTAAAACAAAAAAACACACACATTATTTAAATTAGCTTTAAACAATTAGAATGCCAGTCCCGATATATTTCATATAGTAAGCATGATTTTAAAATTATTTGAATTTCCATTGCTAAAAACAAACGTCTATGAGGTGCCTACAATAAGTTTCAATACATTTTCTTTGTACATGCATTTAAAATTGACGTAGACTCTTAAAAGTTCGGTACATTATTGCTATACATCTTTTAAATGACCGACGAATATTCATAATTTAAGGTTCAAATGAACAGCTAAAATTGGAATTGGAATATACCTTACTAAAGGCTAATTGTCACAGTTTGTGAATTTCAAATATGCAAGGAAACATAGGGATACTTTAGAGGAAATGTATGCAATAAAATTCTATGGTAAACTTAGAAAATGCCACAGAAAAGTATAGATTGCTTCAGACTCTTTTTGGATCATCTTGTATGAATCGAGTATCAGTTTTGAGTGGCATAAGAGATTCAAGGAAGGCAGGGAGCGTGTGAGGGATTATGGAAGGTGTGAAAGGAATACTAAAGTCAGAACATCAGCGTTGATTGGCCAAATAAAGAATTTCCTTATAATAACGCCGTGTGTCTATAGAGACTATAATGAGGCAGTTTGATGTCAGTGTAAGAATTGTATACACAATTATTGGCGAGAAACTTAAGATGCGGAGAAATTGTCGCGAAGTTTGTCGCAAAGGTGCGCCATTCTTTTCACGGACTAGTTAAACAAGATGGGCATCAAGACATTTCTTCACCCTCCTTATAATCCATACCTTTCTCTCTGTGATTCTTGGTTATTCCCTAAGCTCAAGGAACTCCTTAGAGATTGTCGTTATAAGGCAATTGATGAAGGAGATGAAAGCTGCTGTGACAAGGGTCATTGACACACTCATACAAGAGGATTTCGATGGGGACTACCAAAAGTTGTTAAAACGGCATAACAAGTGCATTACAACAGGAGGAGATTACTTCGAAGGGGATTAGGGTTTCCTTGTGTACTATTGATAAAGTTACCCATGTGAAAAAAGGCTGGAAATTTATTAAAACAATTTTGTTAATATCTGACTAGATTTTAGTATTCGTACGCTTTGCTTGGCATTATTATATTATAAACAGAATAGAATGATAAAATTGTCGCTCTAGAAAAGACAGCGTGGTTTTATTTCGGTTTGATGAAAAGGTTTTCTTTTCGTAGACCATCAACTAGTTTGTCAGTTGTGTACAAATTCGAAGAGCGATAGGAACTATCTATCATGTCCGAAAATGACACAATGTTCAACGACTACTTCGTTTGATCATACGTCGAGAACATTACCTTACACAACACCAAAGCGATCCTGATATCCGCTACCCATCAATTATTCGCCTAACTCTAACCGGTGCTTGTGGGAAGGATATGCTCCCAGTTCCAGACCTATATCTAAGTGGTATTAAGCTGAAGGCGGCTGAAAGCGGCTATATTGAATAGATGTTAACTCTAATACATAATCAACTAAGCCGAATTGATTTTGTTTATAGAAATTTTAAAATAAAATGTAGTGTTTTTTTTCTTTAAGGTGAAAAAGTTATCGTTAACGTCCGTAACACCAAGGTCAGTTTTGTACTCTTCTAGGTGCGAAAACCTGAGCAAAACAAGTGCATTTTTTTAAATGTAACTTATTTTGAGTCACTTTATTTTCCGGTATGTATGTACTGTTTTTTTTATATTTCGGTGAAGCCCCTTCGACAAATAGTGTACGTAAGAGATCTAGTCAAAGAATGCTAGATGGAATAAGAGAAATTAAAAAATATATATTTGTAATATATTTTATTTTATATAATAAAAATGAAAATATTTTTTTTAATTTTTCTTGTTCCATTTAACATGCTTTGAAAAGATCTGTTACATAGACCATTTAACAAAAGGGCTTCCCCAAAATATATCATGAAACATTTTCATACACAGTAGACCTCTTCAAGTATGACAGATCGATGTATAACACAATTTAATACACACACACACATGCATATATATATATATATATATATATATATATATAATTTTTAAAATGTAATTATCCACTGACACGTGTTTCGTCGTCTACGACTCATCAGAGTGGCTGTATCTAGCGAGATTCGTATAATTCGGATAATTACATTTTTAAAATAATATATATACCG
The DNA here is from genome assembly GCF_053919585.1 of Euprymna scolopes. Lineage (NCBI taxonomy): Eukaryota > Metazoa > Mollusca > Cephalopoda > Sepiida > Sepiolidae > Euprymna > Euprymna scolopes. The sequence goes on from NC_136521.1 coordinate 39,706,901, forward strand.
TTCCCCATATGGGGGTACCAAATTTGTTAAAAAAAAAGGGAAAATTATTCCCAACTCGCATTTAGGTAAAAATGCACTTTCGCAAATAATTGAATTCATTCAAAACATATCGCTAAACCAAAACAAAACCACATCTATATATATATATATATATATATATATATATATATATATATATATATATATATACATTGATTTGAAAATTGTCGCTTGTTTCGTATTCATTCCTCAACATCGATTACATTCCATTCCCCGCATTCTTTTTGCCTTCTAGATTTCTTCTATGAAAATAGTACACATGGCGTGTTTTGATTGGACTATTTATCCCATCGTGAGTGTTATTTGTGCAACGTTTCGGTCGGTGATGCACAAAAAACACTCAAGTTGAGAACAATAGTCCTATTCAACAAGTAATACGAAACAATCAGCCACGAGAGCAATAATTAAAAACTCTAATATTACAGTAGTAGATCGAATACTCCAAATAATGCAGATCGTCAATCCAGACTTAAAAAAAATTATTATCAGAAAAGCAACAGAAAGAAAAGCGACGTAAAACACGAGAAGAATAAATAAGAAATAGAGAGAGAAATAAATAAAGAACGTAAGTAAAATAAATAAAGAATGTAAGTAAAATATCAAAGAAAAAGAAAAAGAAGGGTGATATGAAGAAAACAAAGTAGACGGAGAAGCAAATTAAAGATATCGAAAGAAGAAAAGAGTAAAAGATGAAAATGTAAAGAATTAACAAAAAAAGATAGAAAGAAAGAATGAAAAAAACTACCAAATGGTTAAAGGCGAAACAGCCGAATTACTACGTAGATTATTCTTCGATAAAATACGTTCATGGGTGAGTAATATAATCCGGCAGGATTATTATTTAGATTTAAATCGGCTTAAAAACTTAACGCCTCGAATGTTTATGATTACAAAGGTAAACGCGTGGATGGGTCATTTATTTATGTGTTAATTTAATGTGAAATCAATTTCCATACAATTCAACGAACATCACACTTCAACTAATATATATATATATATACATATATATATATACTTATGTATATTTATATATATTTATATGTATATATATATACACTTATGCATATTTACATATATTTATATATACACTTATGTGTATTTACATATATATATATAAATGTACATATATTTATATATATATACTTATGTATATATATATATATATATACTTATATATATATATATATATATATATATATATATATATATATAGCCAGTAGAGTTCAGTTTCCTAGAAGTACATCCAATGAAACAACATGTGTCTACCAAAGAGTGTTCAGTGAGTGAACAAAGCCGGTATATTAAATTTATTTATACAAACATTGATGGCTACATATGTGCATATGTAGACATCAATGTTTGTATAAATAAATGTCATATATATATATATATATACATATATATATACATATACATACATATATATATATATATATATATATATATATATAAATGTACATGATCTATGTATCTAGACAAGCAACTACCTCAAGCCAGGATAGCAACCCGATCGTCCAAACGGCAGTCGAAGCATCTAACCGTTGCGCTATATGGATGCTGCTATGCGGGCAGTGAACTAACAATGTTTAGACATTGTCCTAGTATCTGAGCTCAATTAGTTAACGGTAATTTGTATATCACTTCCCAAATGTTCAACATAAGATAGGGAGCATTATATATCTATATATCTATATATATATATATATATATATATATATATATATATATATATATATATATATATATATATAGTAAGCTATAACATATACATGGCGATTAAGTTACACATAATATTCCGAGTTTCGTCCATACTAGGATTCATCAGGCTTATGCATCTATGAATCCTAGCGTGAATTAAACATGGAATATTCTGTGTACATATAAATTTAAAAACATTATCTTTCATCTAGCAATTAATGATATAAATATAAAATTTTCAATGATTTTTTTTTAAAGTGCAACAGAATGTACATTACATGAATAAATCCAAAGTAACTTTTTGATTCAATTTAAATTAAATTTTTATTCCTTACTTTGTAAAATTTATAAAAGTGCACTTTGAAGATAAATAAGTTTCAAATTGAATCCTGTATCTTTATTTTTAAATCCTATAGTAAAACATTTTGTTTATAATTTCCATGCCTTGGATGAAATGCTTTTCTAACTTGTATATATAGTGAATACATGACAAAATTTTCTAACTTGTATAGATAGTGAATATATTCCAAAATTTATGATGTTGGCCATCTTGTAATTTATGTCTTTAATTCAGTTGACATTTACAATTCTTGACAGTATCTGTTTCGTAGTGCAAACTAATCACTCATTATTATATCAACCAGTGAATCTATTTTGCCCTTTACTCATCAGATAAATTCGGATGAGTTACGGGCATCATAATTCACTGATTGATATCATTTTTCGTTTGGTTTTATTTTTCAATACAGTCGATGTTTTTGTTTTTTTTTACAGTCTGTTTTTTTACAGAAGTTTTAACATCGTACACTTAGTCTTTATTTTGCATCACGTTCGCTGTTTTTTTATAATATTTAAACTGTGTTACTACGTTCGCTGTTTTCCATCACGTTCGCTGTTTTTTTCTTGTTTTTATTTTTCTCCATTTTTTAAACATTTTAACACCGTTCGCTAATTTTTTTTATTTAGCATCACGTTCGCTGTTTTTATTTTCGATTAAACAAAAATGTTATTATATTTAAACAGGTTTATTACGTTCGCTTATTCTTTATTTTCCATTTTTTTTATCATCACGCTTAAACACACCTCCAAACACGTGGGCAACGCCGATTACCCCCACTACAAATGAAAGAAAATAAATAAATAAATAAATAAAACACTTATTTTATTTTAAAACTTATTGAAAAATTCAATTTAGGTAACACGATTATATAGTAGAGCTGATATATTCAATGTAGCCGCCTTCAGTCTCAATCATCG
>NC_136521.1:39712394-39749894 GCF_053919585.1 Euprymna scolopes
TGTTTCAAAATGGCTCTCACTATCCAGCTCCCATTTCTCACCTCTCGGGAGATGGTCCCCTTTTTCCCTTCCCCCCTCTTATTAAAAAACGGCCTTGTGCCTAATTTGCTCAGTGGGGAAGCAAATAAATACAGTCTTTGTGTACAACCATGTGCTTCCTCAGTCCAGATATAGAGATGCATACCTAACTGCCTATTGCATACATTGTGTTATGAGGACACTGTGAAACATTGAATAACGATGGTATGTCATTGTGAGATTTCAGGTGGATCACATACCTTGCTTTTGAAAGGAGAACGCGGCCCCACGTTTCACAGATCCAATTTATATATATATATATATATATATATATATATATATATATATATATATATATATATATATATATAAATATATATATATATTTATATATATTTATATATATATATATACATATGAAGTACATATATAGATAAAGTATATATATATAAAGTACATATATATATATATATATATATATATATAATACTAGCTTAAAGTAGTAATTAGACTAGCAGCACTGAAAAGCAGTGATACAGCGAAGCAATCTGTCTCTGCATAACGATAACTTCTCCCTATCACTGGTCAAAAATATTGGGGAGCAAAATACCAAACTGTCGCTACCGTATATAGTAATGCTCTTCGTGTAATGAAGTGGCGGTTTGACAAGGCTTGATCATTATAATTTCACATACCCACTGTGTAACCGCCGAATAGCTATAAGCATTGGCTACCGCAGGCGGTGGAGTTTCAATCCTGGCTTCATGTAGTTGCTGGTTCAACCGCACAAAAGAGCTGTAATAAAGGAAAACAGTCACACACACGCGCGCACACACGCACACACACGCGCACACACACACACACACACACACACACACACATATATGGTCTGAAGAAACTTTGAGTAAAAAAAATGTAAAAATATATAAAGAATGCAGTTTAAATTCCCAGAAAAAAATAAATGTAACCCATCGCCGACTTAGCACATACATAATCCGACTTCTAAAAAGTTTATAATTCTCGAAGAGAATTGAAATATATAAGGATGAAAAAAAGTGAAAGCCTTACCAAAAATTGTTAAATAGAAATAGGCTTAGCACTTCAATTATAAAAAATAATTTAACTATATATATATATATATATATAAAACTATATAAGGGTGAAAAAGAAAAGAAAACCTTAACTAAAGTTTTGTAAACAGAAAAACGAGGATCCTCACCTGCTTACCATGTAGCTGTTTCGGAGATTTGAACACAGGACAGCTGTTAAATACATCGTTTTCCAGCGGATGATACCACTTCCCCAATAATAAAATGTAGAAGAATAAGGTGACTATTAAATACTAATGCAAAAAATATATAAAAAATTAAGATTAAAATATTAATAATATATATAAGTAATTTAACAGGATCTATTTTTCGCCATGTTAACTAGCATATAAATGCTATGAGAATAAAAATGGATAAAAACTTAAGTACCTTAGGTACCAGAAAGGCATATAGATAAGAGGAAGGAAACCTAGCCATACCTATCTAAAAACACAATATATAGTATAAAGAAGTTTTACTAATATAACATTTACAAAAAATATAAAGTATGTAGTTTAAATTCCCAGAAAAAAAAAATTAATTTCTCGCAAATTTAGTACATACATAATGCGACTTTATGCTACATTTTTTAGTCCGTTAAAACCGGACAAAAATCATGGCCGAGTTCTTTATTCGAAATTGATGACTTTATATAGTTAAATCCGTGCTCAATTTTGTATAAAATATAAATCTCTTGAAATTTCTATAGATCCCTAATTTGAATTGGATATACTACGCTAGTACGCTAGTACGCTGGATCATATCATAATAACAATCCGTCTTTTCTTGAAACGTTTTTTTTTTATTCCATCAATGCGTGGCCAATTATACTCCTAAGAAAAGAAGATAAGTGTGATGTAAATGTATTTTTGGTTTTGTATATTTACGTCAGATATATGTGCTCTGAAATGTTAATTTTTATTGAGCTTAATTAATTTCGGCAATTTGGAAAAAAATATTGAAGTATACATTAAAAGTCTATGGTTTTCAATAATTAAACGTATTGCGTAAGACTGAAACACTGGTATCTGTGCGTATAAATGAATAATTATTTAATTATAATTGTCACGCCTTCTAAAGAATATTTAAGGATGGCGACTGTCTGCGGAATTATAACTAAATCGGTGAAATAGTGTTTATACAATGCTAACGACTTCCGCCGATGCGAACACTAGTTTTTTCACTGTATTCGACTGAATACAGCATTTAATAGTTCTCAATTACTTTCATTCCTGCGATTGTTTGGTGGCCCTGAGGTAAAGGCTCGGCAAAGTGTAGCTGCATGACTGGGTTCGAATCACATGAGTGGCAGAAATTATTATCCAACACTGATGATTGCGTAAGTACGAAATGCTAGTGTCTGTAGGTATAAGTAATATTTAATTGTATATATAATTAAAGGTAGAGAAAGACAGGCTAAATAAACGTTAAGTAGTTCATACAAACTAGTCAACATATTGCAGATATCGATATGCATAAGCTGGCTTACAAGATCCACAATTACAAAGAGATTTAAGAATATAACTGTGAAAAAATTAAATTTTAACTTATATTGTTAAATAGAAAACAGGATCAACAGCTGTATACGAGGTGTCGGCTATATAATAAATGTAGACAGAGTTCACTTACTATTTTACTAATATCTATTTAAAAATTTATATAATATATGTAAATGACAATAAAAATATACTCCGATTCTCATAGTCTGTTGCCTGTAAGTTTTCACACACAATTATATAGGAATAAAGATACATTAAAAAACAGTATATATATATATATATATATATATATATATATATATATATATATATATATATATATAAAATATGTATATATATAATATATATATATATATAAAATATATATGGCGATTAAGCTACACTGAATATTCGGCGTTTCATCCACTCTAGGACTCTTAAGGCTTATGTATAAGCCTGAAGAGTTGTAGAGTGGATGAAACGCCGAATATTCAGTGTAGCTTAATCGCCATATATATTTTATAAATTACTAACTAGCTCTACCTACGTATTGAGCACTTTTGAAGTAAAAACTTAAATTTTACGCATAAATCTATACTTTCGTATATTAATTTTATGTGAGTAAATTAAGTAGTTATATATATATATCTATATATATATGTATATATATATATAGAGAGAGAAAGACAGAGACAGAGAGAAAGAGAAAGAGAGAGAGAGAGAGAGAGAGAGAGTGAGAGAGAGATGAAAAAAATGATGATCAAAAATCGAACGAAGAAAACCAACAATAAAAAATCGCGACATGCTTCCAAGAGGCAAATCTAACAAGGGGGCATTTATTAATACCTTTGATCTATACGCAAAAAAAAAACATAATCATAAAAATTGAAAAAAACAAAAGAGATATAACTAAACGAAAGCTCTCCGTTTGTTTAAATGAATAAATGCTGCGTTAATATAAATTCACACGCACACACACACCCACATACACTCTCTTTCTCTCTTACACACACACACACACACACATATATATATATATATATATATATATATGTGTGTGTGTGTGTATGTGTGTGTATTACAACCATTCATAAACTACATTTAACAACATGCCAATGAATGGATGGACTAAGATACTTACGGGCTTTAAAGGACGCCTAATAAAAGATATATCTGCCTTACTTAAAAAAAATGCTAGTTTTATTTTTGGTGTCGCCACTCTTTTTGCTGATGAGGAAACTGTGTTTGATAAAATGAAATGATAAAATTTTTCAACAAAAACATCCTTTCCGAAACGATCGTACACTTTATTGATTTTGTTTGTTTTTCCTTTTTAACCCGATTTTTAATTATAAATAATGAATTATTTTACTCAATACACATAAACACACACACACACATATATATATATATATATATATATATATATATATATATATATATATATATACATGAATTTTTAATTTTTCGTTTATATGTTTATACGTACTGCGTGCATGTGTGTATGTGCGTACTTACATGTGTATATATTTAAAACTGACGTGGCACCTTCTCACTGGCTATACCCCTTCTCCTCCTCCTCATCCACCTCCTCTTCCTTCCTTTGCCATTCCCCTTTTTCACGTGCATGCTCATACTTTCACTACACCGATGAAGACTGAAGGATCGGTCGAAAATATGTACTTGTAAAATAAAGTTTTTTTAATTTTTTTTCATAATATTATTTTGTATTCCTGCACATCACCAATTGAAAACGAATAAAGAAAAGTTATAAGCTTTTATACTTTTCGTATTCCTTTTTATACATTTCCATTCATATATATATATATATATATATATATATATATATATATATATATATATATATATATATTGATTAGCTCAGGTGTCTAGTGAAAAGTAAATTTTCGCGTGATAGAGCAGATGTGAACTTACATACGAAGTTATATTTTTCAAAGGCAAATAAAAATTCAATCTCTTTCTTACGTATACAATCTCTGTTTCTATTTTTTTCTATCTTCATATGGGCTAAATAGTATTTCGAAAAATAATTTTATAAGGCTTTATTATTGTTCAATATGATTTATCATAGTCTTACTTTGTCTTTATTATAGTTTTATATTAGGTGGATTTTACATCTATTATGTTTTTCTTACTTTATCATGGTTTCATTTCAGTTATATAGATGTGTGATGAAATATTTATTTTTCTGTATTATTATTTTATGATGTTATTATTATAGTTGTATTAAAGTTAATTATATTTTATTTTACCATTATTCTAGTTTCACTAATGCGTTAATATTATTTTGTAGAATATACACTATTCTTGCTTCATTATGATTGTATTATAGTTTTATTATAGTTCTGTTATACCTAATTATTGTTTCATTATAATTGAATTATAGTTTATTATAACGTTATTATTGTTTATTATCATTTAATTATAATTATATTCTTTCTTCATTATTATTTTATTATAGTTTTATATACCTAATTATTGTTTCATTATAATTGGATTATAGTTTATTAAAGCTTTATTCTTGTTTATTATCATTAAATTATAATTATATTCTTGCTTCATTATTATTTTATTATAGTTTTATATACCTAATTATTGTTTCATTATAATTGGATTATAATTTATTATAACTTTATTATTGTTTATTATCATTTAATTATAATTATATATTCGCTTCATAAAGATGTTATTATAGTTTTATATACCTAATTATTGTTTCATTATAATTGGATTATAGTTTATTATAACTTTTTATTGTTTATTATCATTTAATTATAATTATATTCTTGCTTCATCATGATCTTATTATAGTTTTATATACCTAATTATTGTTTCATTATAATTGAATTATAGTTCTTATAACTTTATTATTGTTTATTATAGTTTATTATACTTTATTATCATTTAATTGTAACGGGATTATGGTTGTATTATAGATTTATTCTTGTTTTATTATAATTTATGTTTTATTATTGCTTCATCATTATATTCTATAGTTTTATTATAGTGTACTATTGTTCATTATAACTTTATGATGATTTTCTATAGTTATATTAAGGTTTGTAATATCTTTTTTATGTTATTATTACAGTTTTATTATGCTTTATTATTTTTCATTATATTAGTTATATTATAGTTTACTGTTTGTTGTATTACAAACACATTATAATTCTATTAAAGATTTATTATTTTTTTCATAGATTTATATTTTATTATTATTGTGTTATTAGTGTTATATAATAGTTTATTTTCGTTTCCTTATAATTTATTATGGTTTTATTATAAATCCATTATTATTATCGTTTCATTATAACTTTATTATGGTGTTAGTAGTGTTATATAATAGTTTATTTTCGTTTCCTTATAATTTATTATGGTTTTATTATACATCTATTATAATTATTATCGTTTCATTATAACTTTATTATGGTGTTAGTATTGTTATATAATAGTTTATTTTCGTTTACTTATAATTTATTATGGTTTTATTATGAATCTATTATTATTATTATTATTATCATCGTTTCATTATAACTTTATTATGGTGTTATGTAATAGTTTATTTTCGTTTCATTATAATTTATTATGGGTTTATTATGAATCTATTATTATTATTATTATCATCGTTTCATTATAACTTTATAATGGTGCTATTAGTGTTATATAATAGTTTATTTTCGTTTCATTATAATTTATTATGGGTTTATTATGAATCTATTATTATTATTATTATTATCATTGTTTCATTATAACTTTATAATGGTGCTATTAGTGTTATATAATAGTTTATTTTCGTTTCATTATAATTTATTATGGCTTTATTATGAATCTATTATTATTATTATCGTTTCATTATAACTGTATTATGGTGTTATTATAAATCTATCATTGTTTCATTATAGATTAATAATATTTTATTATGGTTTCATTATGACATTATTATGGTTTTATTGCAGCTTTATAATTGTTTTAGCATATATTTATTGCAGATATACTATTGTATTAATACATTTATTACGGAATTGATATAGTTTTATTATCATAATTTCAAACGTAAACCAGTCATACTAAAAAGGAATATTGTTAAGGTGCATCTTATGTTACTGATATATTTGAATAAAAAAGTATTAAAGAAACAACTGTTTATTCCCTCAGTTCATCAAAATAAACATGAAAGATTTGAGAAGATCACAGAGTTTGGAAGGTAAAGCGAACAACTTTTCCAATCAGCGTGTTATCATTACCGTACAAGAGTTTCTCCACGGCGTGAAATCAATTCGTCTTCCATCGTCAGATCCAAATATGTTATTGATTATGTCGTCTAATCGGCTAATCAAAGATCTGTGTAGGCAATTACTTAACAAATCGTAAACGGACACACATGCGCTACCACAACACAAAACATATATATATATATATATATATATATATATATATATATATATATATATATATATATATATATATATCTATATATGTATATGTACATAGATATGTACATATATACGTATATATAAATATGTATATGTATGTATATATCTACGTGTATATATGTACATATATATATATGTATGAGCATATATATAAAGATATATATATGTACATATATATATGTATGTATATGTATAAACATATATATATGTACATATATATGTATGTATATATATGCATATATATATACATATATATACATATATATGTACATATATATGTATATATACATACATACACACATATATATACATACACACACACACACACACACACACACACATATATATATATATATATATATATATATATATATATATATATATATATTAGGAAAATATATATGGGAAAATCGCAATATTTCTTTCGATTCCGATACAATTATCGATTCCGTGCGAAATTCCCGATTAGGATAAAATTAGCGATTCCGATTCTGATTCTTTATAAATCTCTAAATATATAATATATACAAATCATTATTTAAGAAGCTCAATGTAATTACAGAGCAATATAGTGAATAAATGACAAAAAACTATATTCCAAAATTCAGGATATTGATATTTATTCATTCCTTTGGTTCAATTGACATTTACAATTGACGGTGTCTGTTTTGTAGCGCAAAATCGATCACTTAATTATTATATCCAACTCATCGAAAGAAATACCAAAAATCAATCCTTCTTTTGTTTTTACGATACTTTTTGAATGAATTCTATTATATATGAGAAAGTGCATTTTTACCTAAATGCGAGTTGGGAATGATTTTCCCTTTAACTAATTTTTGTACCCCCAAATGGGGAGCGGCATATGTATTATTTTAAAAATATAATATTAAAAAAATACATACATGCATACATATATATATATGTGTGTGTATGCGTGTGTGTGTGTGTGTGTGTTATAAACTTACGCGATTTTCTGTTAAGATGGGTATGCTTAATTACCATGATTAAACATTTTCCAAACGCCTAAGCTCTATTTCCTAAAACGAAAAGCATTGCATGATGCACTAGTGGCCGTTTTGTTATTTCGTTTCCCAGTATGCTCAGCCCTATATATATATATATATATATATATATATATATATATATATATATATATATATATATATATATATATATATATACAGTAGTGTCCCAAACTAAGGGACGAAATTTGAAAACCTAATATTTGTTAGAAATAACAACTGTTAAAAACTGAAATTTTGACTGGTAGTCGTTATCATCCATAATAACATACTAAAATTCGAATCATTTGGAAAGGATAAAAAAAGAATTATAACAATTACTTATTCATTTTCAAAATAGGGTCGTCCAAAAATAAGGGAAAAATTGGGGAAAACAATGTAAACAGCCAAAATCAATAGAAATATGTATGCAATCAATATCAAGTAAATGAGCCCTTGCTCTGAATGACATCTCCACATATTCGACTACAAGAACAAATCAGTTCTTGACAATCCTCGATACAAATTTAAGACCATTCTTCTTGAAGCTTCGCCCACAAATCCTCCGTGCATAACTTTCACTCCTAAGGTCTTCCAAAGATGTTCTATTGGACTTGAGTCAACATTTTGCCGTGGCCAATCCATAATTTCGAAATCTTGCTCGATAAGGTAACTCATTACCTCCTTTGCCTTGTGACTTGCATAACGGTAGCCCTATCGAAACCTGAATTCTGTATGATTGGTACAACATGATCTTGAATAAGGTTTTTATAGATCTGCGCGTGTACACGAATTTGTAACCGTACCTTGGCTAGAAAACATCTAAATAACATGACGCTTCCGCCCCCAAACTTGACAGTTTTCTTAGTACACTTTGCAGTTAATTTTTCACTAATACGTCACTTTACATTGTTTTTTTTTTTTACATCATTTGCAAATAAATTAAACATGATTTAATCACTGTCCAAATTACATATGTTCGCAAATTCTAATCTCTTCTTATTCTTCGAACTAACAAGTTGTTTCTTCCCTCGAGTTCAATTAAACATCCCTATATTTTGCAGTCGTCTAGAAAGAGTTTGTCTTGACACATTAACACACGAGGTACTATTAATAACCCTTTTCATTTCTGTGCAAGGCTGAAAACGATCCTTTAATGAAATACACTGCATTATCCGATCTTTTCTTGCCGAATTTACGGGGTCTGTCGGTTTTAAAATCACTAACTATTTTGCCAGTATCATGGTAGGATTTAATAATCCTGCCTACGACACTCTTGGAACGTTTCACTTTCTCTGAACTCTCTATAATGGTGTGCTTTTCCTTGTGTAGCTTCACAGAGTAATCAATTTTGGGGCGTATCGAAATGGTGCTGGCTGATACAACGTTTACAAATGACTAAGTAAAACTTATTCTTTAGAGGAAATCAAAAATTTGGAATATAACATACTGGTTACATTGTTTTTCTCAATTTTGTCCCTTACTTTTAGACGTTCCAATTTTGAAAATAAATAAATAATTGTTATAATTCTTTTTCTATCCTTTGCAAATGATTCAAATTTTAGTATGTTATTATGCTGCATAACGACTATCAGTTGTCAAAATTTCAGCTTTTCATATTTGTTTCTTCTAACAAATACTAGTTTTTTTAATTTTGTCCCTTAGTATTGGACTCTATTGTTTATATATATGTATATATATATATATGTGTGTATGCGTGTGTGTGTGTGTGCATGTGTGTGTGTGTCTGTCTGTATATATATATATATATATATATATATATATATATATTTTGGCAACAAATTATATTCAAGCACATCTGATTGGAGGATAAGGTTAAGAGTGTACAGTAGTCAATTGGACAATATAGTAATCGTTAGTAATAGAAATTCGGTAAATTTCTTAACTTAAGTGGAACGGTCATCAAGAACTTGTTTACGTTAGACTTGAAGACAACCATATTGTAGTCAGCTGGAAAGCGGGACAACGGAAAACAGTTCCACAGGCGTGCAGTTCTAAGAAAGAAGCTTTTTTTATGGAATCTGCGTTTAGGTTTTAGCACAGATAAAGAGTGAGGGAGAATTATTGATAGTGATTTCAGCAAGACGAGTATTTCTTGTGAAATTTTGGCGAGGGGTGACCATAAATTGAAGCTCAGTCGAGCACTTGCCATGAAAATAACAATAAAGCAGAGACAAACTCTCAACATCTCTTCTGTGAGATAGGGGTTGCAGAGAAGAGATAAGGACATCTCCTACGAGGCTACGAAGTCTATTTTGAACTCTATAAAGGAAGGACAAGTGCAGTTCTGTGTTTGGTCATTGATTCTAGCATATCTCCTTCCTCAATACATCATTTAAGTTTTTGAATTAGCCTTCAATTTTGCGGATGTTTTAAATAAGTACGCATTCATTCCATAGCTGCACGCTGCTCTTAAGTTTGTAATTTTCGTCTTGAGTCCTCCGTGATTATTTCGTTTTATGTCCCTACTTTGATTTATTGTAAATCTTTTTTTTTCTATTATTTAGCCATTATACAATTCTATTGAGGTCTTGTTGCTCCTCCCGAATCTAAAAAAAATATATTAAATTATAAGATACTAGCAGGGGTGCCCGGTGCTGCTCGGGTGTTTGGAGGTGTATGCTGTGCAAAAAAAAGCAAAAAAACAAAAAAATGGTTAATTTTTTCAAACTTTGACCCCTATTATGACCCCTTAAAATTTATTGTTTCGGGCTCAAATCACTTTATTAAGTTAGATCCATGTTCAAGGAACCTATATCTAAAATTTTAAGTGTCTAGACCCAAAATTGTCGGAGGAGTTTGGTAGAGTTCTTAAAGGTCAAATCGTTGAAATTTGACCCCTTAACAGCCAAATTGCTGGCTGACACCCGTCACATCGATTTTCCCAAACCTCAGTACCCGGTATTTCAAATTTCGAGTCTATAGACTAAAAATTGACAGAGTTATTGCGTAGGGAAATATACACAGACAGACAGACACACAGACACACATACACACAGACAGACAGACAGACAGACAGACAGACGCGTTCACTTTTATAGATATATAGATAGATAGATAGATTAGCAATACTAAATAACATTGGTGCTGTCAAGAATTTCACATTTAAACGTGCTGAAAAAATATTAGGATAAACAACATCTTGAAAATTGTAATATAGATCTTTAGTCAGTGATTAAGATAAACACACACACACACACACATATATAAATGTCTCTCTATATATAATATAAAGCTGAATATATGTGTGTATGTGTGTGTGTGTGTGTGTGTGTGTGATCACGAATAGGCTCCTATATAGTTGACTATTTAAAAAAAAAAACTGATTACATATAATTATAGAAGATGTATCCAGACACAGGAATGGGTATGTTTGATCTGGCAGAACAGTGGTTCATTAACTTTGTGGGGTCTGCGTTCGCGCCTAGTCCACAAAGTATGGAAATAAAACATGTAAAAATTAAAAAAACATGTTTACGAGTGTTTTTGATATAGATGTACATAAGAATACTTTGATAAATATGTTTTAACTTAAATGGGGATGGTGTGATATAATTGTGGGGTCTGTGTTGGCGCCTGGCCTCCATAGAATGGAAATAGGCAAACACTTTAATAAAGACTTTTCATATCTATCTGCGTAAGAATACTTTAATGATAATTATGTTTCAGTTTGACGAAATATGGTATAGTAAAATTATTGGGTGTTCTTTCGCGCCTGACCTACATAGAATGGAAATATGTCACAAAATTTAACAAGGTTATTTTAATATAGATCCACAGAATATTGCGATAAGTGTTTCAGTGTGAACAGGTATGTTTATAATAAATTATGGAGGTTATCTATTTTATTTTGTCTTTCATCATATTTAGCTTTGGTTTTGATATCCCCAAATTCGAAGCTATCTCATTACACCCCTTCCATTTCATAATCTAACATACTTTCATAAATCAGAGTCCATTTTCTCTGGGCTCTTTTTAACCCAGTCAACGACGGGCACTTTTGCTAGTATATATATATATATATATATATATATATATATATATATATATATATATATGTAACGTGTGTATATATAAATATAATTATTCATGTTAATAGAAAGAAATAGAGAAAGAAAATTAAAACTGTAAGTTGAACTTTACAATTTAAGTTTATTGTCAGACTGAATACTACAAAGAAAAAAATATTACAAAGTCCTTATTTCGCAGAGTTCGAAGAATGCTATTCGTATTATTCTTCTCAACAGAGGGCATAAAGAAATCAGCAAATTATATTTGTAGCAATCCTAGAATTTGCTAGTTAAGGCATTAAGGTAAACCGCAAATTATTGTAGTTATAAATTGCCAAATAAAAAAGTGAAAAATATTGGATATGTAAACAACTAATATAAAAACAAACCCCTCATAATATTTCAGCTTGAATGAGACTCCTCTCGAGTTGATCCAAAATGCAAAATAGTTCTTTGGCCAAAATGCAAAATAGTGTATTCCAAAATAAGTCCAGCTTGACGATGCATATAATCCGATTGGAAAGTATTCATAAGAGCTGAAATAATGAAAATTGTCTTTTTTTTCGAGCAGTGCAGTAGTCCAAAGAGAAGTATGTCCCTAGTCAAATGTGTCTAATAGTAAAAAGAGAGAAATTCAATATGAAAATTTTCATCATCGGCTTAATTAGAAAATTATTTATATATATATATATATATATATATATATATATATATATATATATATATATATATATATATAGTACTAATTCTACTTTTAATATTACTAATAATATACAAAATAATAATGGTAACTTTGACTGGAGAGCCATGCATTTTACAGCTGTCGTGGTTTTACATCTC
This sequence comes from Euprymna scolopes, assembly GCF_053919585.1. Classification (NCBI taxonomy): domain Eukaryota; kingdom Metazoa; phylum Mollusca; class Cephalopoda; order Sepiida; family Sepiolidae; genus Euprymna; species Euprymna scolopes. Next base: position 39,725,308 of record NC_136521.1, read on the forward strand.
TGAAACTCTATATGGTAGGCAGCTGATGGTCCTCCCTTTCTATTTAACAATTGTAGTTAATTTTTTTTTTCTTAGTTCATTTTAATATAGTTAAATTCCCTATCGTAATTGTAGACCTTTTAGATGTCGGCTTATGAAAGAACCAAGTCTTCGATAGGTAAAATTTAACATTTTTCCGAGAAATTAAACTGCATTCTTTATTTTTATTTTTGCATTCTTTTTTACTCAAAGTTTCTTAAGACCACACACACACACACACACACACACACACACACACACACACACACACACACACACACAAACACTGTTTAATAAATATGTACTATAAAAACTCAGGAAGTAAAATGATTATAATATGCAAGGAAGATAACACTATACTCTGATATAGTGTAGGGGACTTGAATGGAGAAAAATGAACACATGTATCGAAAATTAAAGAACTCTCGGATATAAATCAACATAAATTTCTTTCTTAGAACTGCACGCCTGTGGAACTCTGTTCCGTCTGCCTGCTTCCCTCCGGACTACAAATTGGATGTCTTCAAGTCCAATGTTAACAAATTCCTAATGAACCGCACCCTTAATTAAACACTTCATCAAATCTCCACACTAACGTAATGTACTTGCAATAACCCTTATCCCTGAGTGGCTTCCGGGGCTTGATAAGTGGTGATCACTGTGTAAAAAAAAATAGTTAATTAATTCTAAATGTCAATTAAAAAGTCTGTTTATACAGATAAATGGAGATATTTATTTGTCTGACCAAATTTTAAATCTAACCAAACGAATAAAATATCGTAGACGAATTCAATAAATTGGAAAATTAGTTTTTTTATAAAACAGAAACTAAATACATACATTCTAGATTAACCGTTGTTAATATTATCCTAAAAAATTTAATCGGATTGTATTACTATACACAGATTCAACAAAAGGTTTCAAAAACAAATATATGACAAATAAATGTTATCAAAGGTAAGATAAGTTACTTTTCTACATAACAGATAATTTTCAAGTGTTTTTAATTAATGTAACATGTTAATTCTGCTCGAAAACATACATTGTTCACCGACGTATTTGAACCTTCTAATCTATTTAAATTCTCTTTCCGGACTCTGTGTTGAATATGTATGTATGTATGTATGTATGTATGTATGTATGTATGTATGTATATGTGTATAAGTGTATATATAACTTTGAAACAGCAAAACAGTTCTCTATGTGGACGATTATATATATACACACACAGACACACATATATATGTGTGTGTGTGTGTGTGTGCGTGTGTGTGTTTATAATCTTCCACATAAAGTACTGTTTTGCTGTTTCAAAGCTCATCAGACAAGCAACTGCCTTAAGCCAGGATCAAAACCCAACCCCCCAAACGACAGCCGTTGCGCTATTCGACTTCTGCTATGCGGGCAGTGAATTAACAGTGTTTTGATACATATATATGTATATATATATAAGCATTCATATATAATATAGTTAACATTTTGCTCTTTTATTTAAATACCCTATTTTTATACACGAATGCTCTTTAATTCTCAACATATTGAAATCGTGAGAAACAATCTCATCCTTCAATGACACTAGCGGGAAAAAGAGATTTTAAAACATTCAATCAGAATCGAATGGAATTCAAAACCCTACAATAATGTATCGAGGTAATGTGTGATAGAATCAACCAAAGGTTAAACTGCACAAGTGCAAAACGACACTGAAAGAGAACTACGCTAAATAACTATTATACAACGACCCCAAGCTGCTTATTAGCTATTCTCTTCAATAACTTTGTCTAAGTCCATTTATATTTGCATAAACTGTCTTACTAATGGAATAAAAAGTGGACATGGCAGCTGGTCGGTTCGTCGGTCAGCGAGATTAATCCGTATTATAACCTTGATTCTTCCAGCCACTCCATAGGTTGCCATCGCTCAGCTTCTTACGAATGGACACCGTTTTTTCAAAGACGGCAATAAGATATCCTGACTCATCCGTTGACCTACGGATGTCGTATATTAATTACCATAAATCGGCTTCCAGTAACGAATAGCTGTGTAATGCTGAATGCTTTACGTACTTATAAAATGATCGTTCTAAATGGAAATCCTCCTGATTGTTTTTAATAAAAGAAAGTTCAACATCTACGAAGACGGAAGTGGTCTAATTGAAACGTGAAAACATAAGCGCTCCAGCATCCATTTTCTATATAGTTATCATCTTATGAAATGCACTTTTACCAGGAATTCAAAGATGAAGTATTGCGAACTGCAATCACTTCTGATCCATTCAAACGAAATAATATATATATATATATTATTATTATTATTATTATTATTATTATTATTATTATTATTATTATTATCATTATTATTACTTCATTGTTTTCAACGCTATTACTATTGTTATTATTATTGTTTTTATCATTACTATTATTATAATCATCATTATAATTGTTGTTATTATTATCCCCGTTATTATCCCCGTCATTGCTACCATAACCGCTCCCATTATCTCCATGTTCACTGTTATTAACATTAATTTTGAATCTGCTTCTATCATAACTATTGGTAATTATAGCTTTAATGTTTATTTTTAATGCTTACCTTTAATTTTGTCTTGTCAACTCGCTGACATACAACTAGTACTGGCGGAGTTCGCGGCAATCGAAGAAAGCGTGATCTGTCCTCTCTACGGCTGTTGTTTCGCAACAGGGACAAGCAGGCGACTAAAAAAACACAGAACTGCATTGTATATTGTTAAGTGGAAATGCATTTCGGGCCAATCGCCAGGTCAGAGAGAACTCCGAATTATTCAGATGACTTGAACCTGGCGCCTAACTCCGCGCGGAGCGGATCTCACTCTGCCGCCAATCTCAACGTGCGCATAATGGGTCGTCGACGGCCCCCCTCACAAGTTCCCTATGGAGTTCTCAACGGGTATCAGTCACAAAGTCGCTGGACCTTGGTAGTCGTTTTAGCGCGGCTCGGCACTCTTTCAAGAAGACTGAATCTCCCCGCGGCCTGCGACGACTTTCGATAGAAGGGTCAAGAATGGGGTCGGGAAATGCGGCAGTACTCGCGTGTTGCCACGGTAGTTCCTCTTGAAGGTAGTGGCTCAGAAAGGGCAGCCTCTCGATGACACTTCAAGTCTGGCATTCCTAAACCTCCCTCACAGGGAAACGATGGTCGACACTATCGAACGCCTTGGACTGATCTAAATTGATCAGCGCGGGTTCCGTGTCGTCATCTAGGATCGTGCGGATCAGGTGCCAGTTGGTCTGAATCGATCTCCCCTTCACAGCGTAGTTCTGTTCCGGTTCAACCAATGCGCCGATAACAAACTGCAGCCGTCCTGGCCCGAAGGCCAAGAACAACAGAAAAGAGTCAACCCTCTTTTATATTTATTTAAAAGGAAAATACAAACTTATTACATAAAGATGGCGGAATTTCATTCATCTGCAAAAGATTTAGCTAATTCGCATATTGTTTTAGGCATTCATTTTAATTATTTCCATATCAGTTTTTTTTTTAGTTTTCCTATGGAATGATCATCTTTAGTTAACTGTACGTGTAATAATATTCATGCAGATATTCTACTTGATTTATAGTTGCGTGATATTTACGTTAAAAATTTTAATAAATGCAAGCCTTTTTCTATATATATTTATGTATGTATATATATATATATATATATATATATATATATTTATATATATATTTTTTTAATTCTTACCAAACCCCCCAGTCAGTGTTTTTTTTTCTACAGATACAGAACATAATATATAAGGTATTCGAACACATGCGAAATATATATATCTTTTCGCCGGGTAATTCGATACAAATTGTGAAAATAAAAGAAATTAAATTTTCCAGGTGAAATTGCAAATATGCATGCATAACGTAATAGTTATTGATTCAAGTTTAAATTTTAGCTTTGCAGTAAGCATACCTTCATAGGTCGGGCATTAACGCCAAAGGAAAAGGTGAGTCTTTAGCTAAACGTTTGGTTGTGTACCCGGTGGTGACTCAAGAGTCGTTTTTTTTTTTTTTTTTTTTTTTACTTTTTAAATCATTATATATATATTTTGGGTCAATCAACGCTTCTAACACGAAACACACTATATTAATTTTAAAATCAGGTTGCCAAACAGATTCGCCCGGCATTTAAAAATCAACCCGCAGATAAGCAGCTTGTAAGCTTGTAGACCCTTGAATTTTTTTTCTTCGTGTTACCATTATGACGAGGAAAAAAGAAAAAAAAATAGAAAATTTTGACGAAAGAGAATAAGACCGAAAAATATATTAATTTTAAACACGTAAATACTCGTTTTTTATGATATTGTGTTGAATTTGGCTTTTAAACGTATGTAAATTATATATATATATATATATATATATATATATATATCATGCATTTAGGCGGCAAATTTTCATTCAGACAAGTATTATTAAATAGCACTGAGTGTTCTTGCTTAATAATCTTTCTTTGTAGTTTTACAATATTTCTTATTGTTTTTCTCGTTAATCGGTTGAATCAGTTTCAGAAAATTTCATAGTCGTCTTGGTCCATATTTTTCTGCAAGTACTTTCGACTGAGTTTTCAACAGTCGTCTTCAGGCAGTTTTGATTATTGTTTGTTTAAAATCTGGATGCTTTTATATGGTTCAGTTAAAATTATATTAAAATTTCCTGAACAAGGTAAGCTTCTCGTTAGCATATATGCACACACACACACACACACACACACACACACACACACACACACACACACATATATATACATATATATATATATATATATATATATATATATATATATATATATATATATATAAAGCTGAATGACTGTGTGGGTGGGTGTGTTTGTATGTGTGTGTGTGTCTGGTCACGAATAGGCTGCTATGTGGTTGACTATTTAAAAAAAAAACTGATTACATATAATGATAGAATATGTATCGAGACACAGGAATGGGTATGCTTGATCTGGCAGAACGGTAGTTCATTAAAATTGTGGGGTCTGCGTTCGCGCCTAATCCACAAAATATGGAAAACAAAAATTAAAAAATTTAAAAAAAAGTTTACAAGTGTTGTTGATATAGATGTATATAAGAATACTTTGATAAGTAGGTTTAAACTAATATAGGGATGATATAATAAAATTGTGGGGTCTGCGTTCGCGCCTGGCTTCGAGAAAATGGAAATAGGAACAAACTTTAATAAATACTTTTCATATCTATCTGCGTAAGTATACTTTGATAATGGGGTGTTCGTTCGCAACTGACCTCCATAGAATGGAAATATGTCACAAAGTTTAACAAGTTTTTTTTTTTATATAGATCCACAGAATATTGTGATAAGTGTTTCAGTGTGAACAGGTATGGTATAATAAATTATGGGGTTCATCTATTTTATTTTTACGTTCGTCATATTTTGCTTAGGTTTTGATACCACCAAATTCAACCCAAATTTACAACCCTTCCTTTTCATAACCTATCATACTTTCATAAATCAGAGTATATTATCTGTAGGCTGTTTTTGAACTCAGAAAACGACGGGTACTTTTGCTAGTATATATATATATATATATATATATATATATATATATATATATATATATATATATATATTGGCTGAAAACGCGAAACTCGTTGTGGGTTTGTTTACGAACTGCCAAATGCCAACACGACGGTTCTTGGGGTAATCCTTGGCTTGGGAGAGATGCTAGTCTAGCGGCACTGATGAGTTGTGATACAACGAAACAGGACTGTATGTTGATGACTACAAATATATTTTAAGCCCCCCTCTTTGGGTAGAGCACTGTCGTAAATAATCTTACCGGCTACTTAATTGACTGTAAACGCGAAGCTCGTTGTTTGTTTGTTTACGAACAGGCGATTTGAGCACAATAAAAGTGGTGGCGGGTGTCTATTAAATAGACATCTCGACGAGTAATTTACGAGCGTCAATTCTATGGTCGAGTGGGAGAACTATCGATTGCCAACACGACGGTTCTAGGTTCAATCCTTGGCTTGGTAGAGATGCTAGTCTAGCGGACTGTATGTCGATGACTATATATATATATTTATATATATATATATATATATATATATATATATATATATATATATATATATATAGTAATTTATAAAATATATATGGCGATTAAGCTACACTGAATATTCGGCGTTTCATCCACTCTAGGGTTCGTCAGGCTTGTGCGCGAATTCTGTGGTTGTTTATTGTTTTTATATGGTCCTCTTCTGTTAACGATTTTAGTTAGCCAATCAGCTTTCTAGTATCCACCACGCCCCTTCTTATCAGCCAATGGGCATGCATTTATCGAACGAAGGATCTGTTTTAAAACTAGTTTAGTCGTTTAAGGCAGACATTTTCTTTTTTTTCTTTATCACAGAAAACATTACAAAACATTACAAAAAACTACAAAAAACTAGACACAGACGAATGCGATTACATAGATATAAAAAGTAAACAAAGTACCGATAAATTAAAAATTAGCGATAAAGTTGGCAAATTGAAACCTAGAGAGGCATACATTCTGCTTAAAGACCACAAATGGGAATTAAATAATAATCCCAGCACCCGCCTGATAAACCCAACTAAACCAGAAATAGGCAGAATTAGCAAAACTATACTTTCTAGAGTAAACAAACAAATCAAACAAGACCTAGAACTAAACCAGTGGGCAAATACTACCGAAGCAATCACCTGGTTTAAAAATATAGAAAACAAAGATAAATGTACGTTTATACAGTTTGACTTTTATCCCTAGATATCAGACGAACTTTTTAACATTGCCCTAGAATTTGCAGAGGCATACACTGATATATCCTCGGAAGAAATCAACATCATTAAAAAATGTAGAAAATCAGTTGTAACAAATAACAATAACCAATGGATAAAAACTAAAATGAAAAATTCGTTTGATTTGGCGATGGGTGCCAGGGATTCTGCAGAGGAATCAGATCTTGTGGGATTATTCATTCTATATACCCTCACAAGCATATCCGATACTACGGATATCGGCCTATATAGAGATGACGGACTAGCTATAATAAAAAAACTCCAACAAAGTCAAGGGAGAAAACTAAGAAAATCATACACAAGGAAATGAAAAAATTAGGCCTAAAAGCAGACGTATCAGCTAACATAAAAATAACAAACTTCGTGGACGTCACGTTAAACTTATATAAAAACACATATGAACAATACTTAAAAGTTAACGCTACTCCAATTTACGTAAACCCTAAGTCCAATCACCCACCATCAATTATAAAACACATTCCTTACTCGATCGTACGTAGACTCAGTAATAACTCAAACGATGAAAATGCATTTAACAGGTCAACCAATATCTACGAAACAACCCTAAAAAATAGTGGATACAAGAATATGAATATCAAATATAAGCAAAAAAACACCAATAACTATAATAAAATTAAAAATAGAAGGAAAAAAACTATAATCTGGTATACGGCCCCATACAATCAAATGTTAAAAACAAAACTTGGCAAGAAATTTCTCCGTCTTATTGAAAAACACTCTCCCGCAACCTACCCCTTACATAAAATCTTCAATAAAAATACCTTAAATTTATCCTACAGTTGTTGCGAAAATTTAGAGATGATAATTAAAGCACATAATAACAAAATACTAAATAAAAACAATGTAAACAACAACAAAATAAACAATAAAGAGTAGACACCATGACAAAAATAAAACTAACACTAGCAGAAATAATAATAATAATAATAATAATAATAATAATAATAATAATAATAATAATAATAATAATAATAAAACAAACCAACCCTGGACAAGAACAACCATACCATAAATAAAAATACTAATAACGAACAAAATAAATGCAACTGTAGACACCGCACACTTTGCCAGGTTCAAAATAAATGTCTAACATAAGCATAGTTTATCAGGTAACACTATTTGCGAAAGAAAACCTGAATAACAATAAATATTACGTAGTCATGAATTCCTTAGATTTCAAAACCCGATACTATGACCACAAAAGTACATTCAACAATAAAAAACACCTCATAAAAACAACACTAGCGAATAAATACTGTAGAAGAGAAATAGCAAATAACTGTGTTCACAAAATAAAACTTACTCTAGGATAGCGATACAAAATAGTTTTAAAACTAACAAAAACAATAGAAAATAAACAAATCAATAAATTAAATAAACATGAATATACATAAACGATCACATATATGTATGTATATATATGTATATATATGTGTATATATGTATGTACACATATGTATATTTATATATGAAAAAAATGTCGTTCTTAAACCACTAAACTAGTTTTAAAACAGATCCTTTGTTCGATAAAATGCATGCCCATTGGCTGATAGGAAGGGGCGCGGTGCATACTAGAAAGCTGATTTGCTAACTAAAATCCACAACATAAGAGGACCATATAAAAACGATAAACAACCACAGAATAAGCGCATAATCCTGACGAATCCTAGAGTGGATGAAACGCCGAATATTCAGTGTAGCTTAATCGCCATATATATTTTATAAATTTCTAACTAGCTCTACCTTCGTATTGAGCACTTTTGAAGTAAATACTTAAAGTGTACGTATACATCTATACTTTCGTATATAAATTTTATGTGAGTAAATGATGTATATATATATATATATATACACACACACACACACACACAAAGAAACCAGTAAGTTTTAAGACATGCGGCTTAGTTTGTGGGCGCAAGGCTGGCCTTGTGTCACACATACCTCAAAAACATTGATAGCAGATTACAAAACGATGTATTTATAACCCTCATGGGTCGAATACAACGAGAGCGTTTTTCATATATTTATATATATATATATATATATATATATATATATATATATATATATGCATACACAAACATATACATACATATATATATATATAGATAGATAGATAGATAGATAGATAGATAGATAGATATAGATATATTTTTGTGTATAAGCTAATTTATTGTTTCTCTCGGGTTTAAAGTCAATGAGTTTTTGTTTATATTCTGTGTATGTTGTTAAATGATATAATTAAGATCCAGTTAATCCGTGATATGCTCTCTGAACCGTAAATATTTGCTGGCATCATCCCTGACGCACCCTAGCCTGTCATTCGATGAATAATATCTCTCTCTCTCTCTCTCTCTCCTCTCTCTCTCTCTCTCTCTTGCTCTATGTACTTTTCTCCCTGTCTCTTTTCTTGTCTCTTCCTCCTATCTTTTTACTCGATGTCTCTCACTGTCTCTTACTCTTTCTTTTTAATATATATATATATATATATATATATATATATATATATATGAGAGAGAGATAGGTATATAAATATGTGTATAAACTACACATACATACATATTTATATGCTATATATATAAACCATACATATATATATATATATATATATATATATATATCTTACTCTTACTCTTACTCGCCATCTACTTTCGTCTCAATCCTAATCAGTTTCCCTATTCCATCGCATTCTCTTTCCCTAACTCTCCCATAACAATCTCCCTGTATATAATTCTCTCTTTCTCCCCCGTCTCCCTTTTTCTTTCGCCCTCCTTCTCTTTCTCTCTCGCTCTCTCTCTTTCTCTCTTTCTCTCTCTCTCTATATATATATATGTGTATGTGTGTGTGTGGGGGGGGGTGGCTATCAACCATCCGTTTATATTGCTTAAGGTATTTTGAACATGATGCCTCCCACTACAATGATAATTCGGATGGGAATTATGTAATACTACTACATAAATAATATTTGTGTAGAGTAAAACGTTTTTAGAACATATTTCACTCAAAAGTTAAGGACTAGCATTACGTTAAATTCCAAGATGCCAGCCGAATTAAACACGTTCCATTTTTCTTGCTATTTTTCTGAAGAATATCTGCATGAATATATTCAATATTGACATAATAATAATATGATTGTTTCTGCGATGAGAAAAATATCTATAAAAAATGAGCTGAGGGATTCACATTTTATAAAACCTTGTTTATCTGGCCAGTACTTACGAATTCGTCTTGCCATAAATCAGTTCTTTTACCCCCTGCTAAATAGAGGAATTGTCAACTAGGTCAGTGAAAACATCCTACTCAATACTGTTTGCGCTCTTTAAGCTCTACAGCTAAAAAAAAAAAACTGTTTCCCTAAAGCTGCTACCGCGTTGAATTTTGTTTCGCAGGCCTGCTTGCTAGCTGATTACAACATAGTGGATTTCAAGTCGTATCTAAACAAATTCTTGATTTCCCGCCTCCTAACATAATCACATTGACCTACTTTCAACCTCTAACAACTACTACGCTGAAATTTCAGTGATGATCTTAAGTTCGTTGACCCTTAACCTCGAGTGTGTTTCGGACCTTGATTAGCGGTGATTCCCATGTAAAAAAAAAATATATGCGTTAATATGTGTTTCGCCTTACACAAATTATCAGTGTGGTTTATCCTAGCAAGATTCGAAACCAAATTATATGTTTCTTTGTATATAAACATGTATATATATGTATGTATGTATGTGTGTGTGTTTATATGCGCATGTATGCATATATATGTGCGCATATATATGTGTGTGTATGTGCGTATGTATATATATATATGTATATATATTTGCATGTCTGTGTATATATATATATATGCGCACATGCACTCACACACATATATATATATATATATATATGCATATATACGCATACACACACACATATATATATACACACATATATATATGTGGGTGTGTATGTGTGCGTGTAAAAATGTGTGTGTGTATATATATATATATATATATATATATATATATATATATATATATACTAGCAGTCTCCCCCGGCCCTGCACGGTCGTAAACAAGGTGTAAATACCATATTTTAATTCATAGAGATTTCGGATTTATTATTATAGAGTCAAACATTTCTCTTTCTCACTTCTCTCTCTTCTCTAGCTGTGGAAGTTGTCTGCTTTTGAAATGTCGAAAGTCTCTACTTAAATTCCTCTCTTTCTTATACCGTCAAATAAAGCGTAGTCAATCTATTCCTCGCTGTCGTTTTCGCGCTCTTAGTGAAATTAAGTAACTGCTATTTAACATCATGTCGCTTATATCAGCACGTGTGAATTGGTCTCATGTTTTAATGAATCCCTTTCTCCTTCATTTTCTTTAACAAATACATCAGCCTCAGTTAAATCTTTCCACACTTTTTTCGTATGCGCACTTTTACTTAAACTCTTTATTTCAACCCGTTGTTATCCATACAAAATGAACTGTATCGTTTTTTAGTCGGTTTCATTATTATTAAGTTAGTGCAAAAATGATGTCGGTTTTTGACGTTCAACATCACGGCAAAAAACAAAAAAAAAAACATTATTTTGGCACCAATCTAATACATTTACAAAATGCTTTTAATAAGTTTCCAGACATTTCCGTATGCGAACTTTTATTGATAGTACATGCATAAAACTCGTGTCTCCTTCGAAGTACTTCCCTCAACCGGCTTCAATGCACTTGTTGTTCCGTTTCAAGAACTCCTTAATTTCTGGACTATAGGGATACTGAGGAATTGTTTAATGCCCTATTTTGGTCAAATAGTCTGTAACAACGAGTATCTATGGGACAAATTTCGCGCAAATCTTCCGGATCTTCAGTTCCTCGCGAATACTTGTGCGTAGTTTCCACACTGACATCCAACTGTGCACTTATTTTCTCTAAAGACACTCGATGGTCCTTATACATGAAATTCGTTTTTTTTGGGGGGGGAGGGGGGAGTCAACCAACTCTGATTCTGTGAGATTATTTCACCTCCCACACTTCTCATCATCCCACAAAAACTCCATCCCTTCCTTGAATCTCTTACGCCACACAAAATATGGCGATCGCATCATGCAAAATTGTCAAAAATCAAAAGTTCATTTCCACACTCTTTACTTTTTAGTGGGTCGTGTATATTGGGAATTAATTTCTAATAACAGTTCGCATCTATCACCCCTTCCCCCCCCAAAAAAAAAATCTTTGTAATTTTGTAATATTTTGGGAACCATCATATGTTTTATAGCTCTGGCCTTTTCCAGGTCCGGTTTTCATCTGTTTGTTTGTTTAGTTGTTTTTGTTTATGATGTGCCCCAAGTATTTCATTTCTTCCATAAAGAAATGACACTTCGCTTTTAAATTTTAAATCTGAAATTTTGTATGTGAGAGAATATGCCGTGGACATGTTCTCAACATTGTTCTCTGGATGACTTATGATAATATTATCCAGATATGCTATCGCATAACATAATAATCACGTAAGTAACACAATAATTAAACACTTCAAAATACGCCGGAAGTTGTTGCTTTGGTCATATGCAACTGAGCATGATCGGGTCATTTTAACCGCATCAACTTTACGTATTTTTAAACTGCATTTCAACTCGGTGAAAATTCCATCACCAGTGACCGAATTAAATCAACGTTTATCTCTTTATATCTCGTTAGACTGACTTGCAAATTATGAACACCTAATGAAGCAGTGTGATCTGAATCAGAATAATTTTTCGCCCTGATAATCAGACGAACATCAACCCAGAAACAAAACATCACTTTATCTCTTTGTTATAAACTAGCAGTTCCGCCTTAAATAACTGGGCTATGAAAGCATGTTTACTGCAAGGCTAAAAATTAAAACATGAACCAATATCAACTGCGTTATGCATTCGTAATGGCGGCGTTCGACCTTCACCTGGCAAATTTAATTTTTTTTTTAATTTTCACACTTTTGCACCGATTTTTCCGGGCTAAAAGCCAAATATAAAGTTTTGCACATATTCAAATACCTTATATATGAAGTTTCATGTCTGTAGACTAAAAACTCTGGGAGGGGTTTGGTAGGCAAAATTTGTGCAAGAAAAATATATACGTATGCATAAATATATATGGAAACAATTTTGTGTTTCCTGTAAACATTTTACGCAAATATTATGCAAGTATAAATCATGAAGAATATCTGCATGAAAATAATTACACGTAATAGTTAACTAAAGATGATTATCCCATAAGAAAACCGAATAAACAAAAACGGAATTAATTAAAATGAATGTTTAAAAGAATATGCTAATTAGCTAGATTTTTTGCAGATCAATTCAATTGTACAACTCATAAATAAGAAAATTGTATATTCTTTGAAAAAAAGTAAAAAAGTTGTTTTGTTTTTTTTAATGTGAATATAAATACACTCAAAAGAAAAATGAATTTATAGGAGTACAGACATATATTGATAAAAGTCTTGTTTTTTTTGTAATCTTTTTTATCATATCGTCAATATTTCCTGTATTGAGAGAATATCGTCAGATTATAGTATTTGATTAAACATTCATCAGTTTTCGAACAAATATCTACAAACACTCGTGTCACATGTTTATGAAATAACCAGTCTTGGAGCCAATGCAGAGACCTATGTCGAGACTATTAATACCATTATTAAGTCTTTAATAGACAACGTAGCTAATGGAAGGGCATATGTCTTCTTACAAGATTAGGCACTATATCTTAGTGCCCGGTAGTCGTAGTTGTTAAGACACCCTTCATCGTGGCCAGGTGGTAATTTGACCGTAAGCGGAGGGATACACAAAAAATTACAATCCCATGATTCCCTTCCTTTTATTGACCTCTTTCTCTCCGGACCGCCATGAGGTAAGCACATATTTTCTGTCCCTCTATAGATGAGTGTAAGGAAAGCACACCTCCCTCAGCACTAGTTAGATTAGTTAGTTAGTTTTAAAGAAGTAATTGTGAAAATCAATTGTAGGGCCTGTAAATTGTACGTTAATATTGTAATATATATATATATATATATATATATATATATATATATATATATATATATATTGTATACATTTTATAAAATAAATAGTTAATTATATTTCTCATGTATATTGCGACCTGTGTAGTGTGCTTTTGTGTCTGCCATAATTGTCTGCATTAACGAATGAAGCGGTTCTGAGGGGAAAGAAGGTTCCAACCCGAATGCCACTGAGTAAAGACATCTTGCGAGGATGAAGGAGCCACACAGCCACATCCAACATCTCAGGTATGCTTCTCCTATTGATACTCAGGCCCTGTTGACTGGCCAATCGCCACATCATCATGGGGACGTTTCTAAGACATTTAGTGTAACACGGCATAATCACGTTGACATACCGGTTTCCGTCAGATCACCGAAGTTAAGCAACGTTGGGCTTTACTAAAATGGGTGACCAATTTGGCAAGTCCAGGTGTTGTATGTAAGAGGACGTCGACACCTCCGTGCAAAAAGTTGCAAAAACCTAACGTCGTCATCTCCCCTAACGGGGATAAAAATGCGACTGGGGACCGCTTGTGAATTTCATACTCCCATGAAACTTCCTCCTTTGGAGGAAGTCTATTAAACCCTGAATACACACACACACACACATACACACACACACATACACACACACACACACACACACACACACACACACACACGTGGGTCGGCCCCACATAACTGACCGGCTGATTGTGTTATAGACACATCGTCATGCCATAAAACTCTTTAAACCCAGGACTGGATAGCCGAGAATTTTTTTTTTTTACACAGTGATCACCACTTATCAAGGCCCGGAAGCCACTCAGGGATAAGGGTTATTGCAAGTACATTACGTTAGTGTGGAGATTTTATGAAGTGTTTACTTAAGGGGGGCGGTTCATTAGGAATTTGTTAACGTTGGACTTTAAGACATCCAGGTTATAGTCCGGTAAAAAGCAGGCAGACGGAACAGAGTTCCACAGGCGTGCAGTTCTAAGAAAGAAGCTTTGTTCATGGAATCCATGTTTTGATTTAGGCACAGATATAGAGTGGGCGAAATTTTTCACAGTGGATTCAGCTAGACGGGTGTTTTTCGTGAAAGATTGGCGAGGGGGGCAGAGATTGGAGTTCAGACGAGCACCTGCCATGGAAATAACGATAAAACAAGGATAGGCTCGCAACGTCTCTTCTGTGGGAGAGAAGTTGCAGGGTAGAGAAAAGGGCATCCCCCACTAAGCTACGAAGTCTATTTTGTACTCTGATAAGGCAGGATAGGCTGTTTTAGCAGCTCCTGCCCAGATATGGCAGCAGTATTTTATGGTCATGTCATAAAATTTAAACAGCAACATCATTAACATACTTGCTGTAAGGTTGAACGTACATCCGTATTAAAACAGACGCCTACGATATAACACGTAACATAATAATCACTTAAGTAACGTAATAATTAATGGCAGGAAAATCCACCCAGAAGTTGCTGCTTCAGCTTTAGTCCTACGTAACAGAGCATGATCGGGTCATTCTACTAACCGCAGCATCTTTTCGTATTTTTCAACTCGGTGCGAATTCAATCATCATTGACCGAAATAAATCAAAGTTTATCTCTTTATACCTCGTTAGACTGACTTTCAAATTATTAACACGTAATGAAGCTGTGTGACCTCAATCAGAAGAATTTTTCGCCCTGGTAATCAGGCGAGCATCTATCCAGAAACAAAACATCACTTTATTTCTTTGTAATATATATACATTGATACAAGCCTCAATACTTTTTGACATGCCGTTAATGTTTATTGTTTTGGAAGAACGTGGAGAGATTATAGCATTCGGGTCTAGCTACATAAGCATACGCACAGATATCTACAACCACTAGCGTTTCAGGTTTGTTTTTATTTGTTTTTTACACGGAAGTCATCACTTATCAAGGCCCGGAAGTCACTCGGGGATAAGGGTTATTGCGTGTACAGTAATCAATGGAATAGTATCGTAGTAATCGTTAGTATTGGAGGTTTAATAAAGTGTCTTACTTGGGGGCGGTTCATAGGAATTTGTTTATGTTGGACTTGAAGACATCCAAGTTTTAGTCAGGTGGGAAACAGCAGACGGAAGAGAGTTCCACTGGCGTGTACTTCTAAGAAAGAAGCTTTGTTCATGGAATCTACGTTTTAGTTTTGGCACGGTTAAAGATTCGGGAAATTTTTGACTGTGGTTTTAGCTAGACGGGTGTTTATCGTGAAAGAATTGGCGAGAGGGGAACAGGGATTGGAGTTCAGGTTTACAAAATCACAAGTTTTAAGAAATGATAATGAGCGCTGGTAAGGAAATTAGAAGTAATTCTTGACTTCGCAGGCCACCGGCTATTAACACAAAAATCAAAGTAGAAAACCATACTCACAAATAATATATAAGCAAACATTCATATTAAACAGTGATATAGTGTATTCATCAAATGGAAGTCGGAACGCCGAACTCGCGCTTATTTGATCGCTTTCTTTCCTAATTCTCTAAAAGGTGCTCAACCTTAATGTCTTAAAATGGGCTTTATGACCATAATATTATAAATTACATATCAACAATTATTTGTATTGTAATGGAGTCTACTGCTTAATACGGCTGTCATCATCAGTGCAGGATGTATCAGGGGAATCGCATAATCTAACATATGTTTTTAACCACATAAACATATTTGATCTAAGCCTTATGGCTGAGCGTAAATTCATATTAAAGGTAACAGGAGATCCGGACCTGCTCTCCAAATTACATTTAGTATATATATATATATATATATATATATATATATATATATATATATACTAAAGTTTATCTATTTATACCTCGTTAGACTGACTTTCAAATTATTAACACGTAATAAAGATTATCTATACTGTGTAGGCAAAATCAAGACTTCAAAACAAGGTGTTGATGGCAAGAAAAAGTGTATTTCATTTTACATTACAATTTTTTCCATGTCCAGTTCGACAATTTCAAGCATTATATCGTTTGAAAAAATTCAAAAACAAGCATTTCTTTAGACTTTATGAATAGACACACTTTCGGCAATGAAGCATTTTTTGAAGAGAAAGAAAAAAGAGGAAAATCCCTAACGGGAAAAGCATACGAGAAACATTTACCTTTGCTGTGGTTATGGAAACCCCCATTTAAATATTAATATATCGCCTAATGTTCGTATCCTTATTAAAGAACAGAGTCATGAGAAGTTTTTACAGAGAACTCTAAGCGATTTAATTTTTTTTTTTATATCCCATTCGTTGGGTTCCTAAATTAGATCCTGCTATTCCTTTATTTCCCAATAATTGATTTCTTATAAAAAGAATGTTTAAATTTTTTGTTTCTATATTTATATTATGGCCGTAACAACCTTGCAAAAAGTTACGGTTAGTTTTAGTTTCGTATTAGTGTCAGGTAATGTTTATAGATTATCGTTATATTGGTACTTGGATTAAGACCATTTTAGTATGAATTGAATATGAAAATAAATAAAAGTGGTGTATTAAACATATATAAATACTTGTACAACATTTCGGGCGAAGTGTTGTAATCTATTTATTATTATATAATGATTTAAAATTCATTGTCATTCTACTTGAAAATGTTTTTGTATCGTTACTTATTATTTGATAATTATGAAGAGAGATAATCCAATTATGCGGTTAAGTACTGCTAGTTAATTCTGTTTGAAACTGGGTCGATTTTTATTTCCTATTACGGTTAAAGGGAGGTAATTCAGACCGTTTGTCATAAGCACCTTGTTTTGAATGCTTGATTTTGCTTATACAGTATATTAATGCTCAATTATGAAATGTGATAATTTTGTAGATTACTTTTTTTTTTTTTGGTTTAAAACCCATTAGTATATAAAAATTTACTGAATTACACGAACTCAGTATATTACATACAAGTATATATATATATATATATATATATATATATATATATATATATATATATATATATATAGTGATGCGATGATTCCAATATTTTTCCCGATTCCGATACAATTACCGATTCCGTACTAAATTCGCGATTCCAATAAAATTACTGATTCCGATTCTTTATAAATCTCTAAATATTAAACTATAGTGTTTTAATTTTTCACTAATTACCGTAAATACGCATGTTAAATGTGGAGATATTTTCCTAAACGAAAAAAATATACCTCTGGGTGATCATCTATCGATTTTAGTTTTACTAGTAGTTAGATATCATTAAATATTTATTATCTTTATTGCCAGAGAAGAAGACTTCTCTTTGAACACATTCAAATAAAAAGAACAATTAAAAGAACCGTTTTGGCACATATTTTTCCGATTCCGATACCGATTCTGATACCTCAAAATTGTCCGATTTTTTCAATTCCGGATATATATATATATATATATATATATATATATATATATATATATATATATATATATATATATATATATATACAGGGTGTCCCAGAAGAAGCTGACGGAATTTAAATTTTATTACCTTCCTCAATATTTTAGTTATGCTTACCAATTTTCATATGTAGGTAGCTGAGCCTCTCCGTAATGTGTTGAGATATACTAAGCTATTATAGTCCATTTAGTCTAATTTTATTTACACAAGTAAATCTAGGGTATGTTTTTCACAAAGTCTAATTTTTGTTATGAAAAATGATGTTACTCAAATGTCCACCATTTTCATTTTTACACTCTTGTGCTCTCTGCAGGACATTGTCCAGCACATCACTAAATGTTTCAGGACTTGGAAAGTGTTCGACTGAGCTTCAATCTATGGTCCCCCCGCCAAACTTTCACAAGAAACACTCGTCTAGCTGTAAACACTATCAATAATTCCCCCCACTCTTTATCTGTGCCTAAACCTAAACGTAGATTCCATGAACAAAGCTTCTTTCTGAGAACTGCACGCCTGTGGAATTGTCTTCCGTTTTCCTGCTTTCCGGCTGACTACAATATGGTTGTGTTCAAGTCTAATGTAAATAAGTTCTTGATGACCCGTTCCATATAAGTTATCAATTTTACCAAATTTTCATTACTAATGATTACTATATTGTCCAATTTCTACTGTACACTCCTTAACCCTTATCCTTGAGTGGCCTCTTGGCCTTTATAATGTGGTGATGCCTATGTAAAATAAAAAGGACTTATGGCCCTAATTTTCTCCTCTATATTGTTTTTAAGGCCATTTATCGTGGCTAGTTTTATTGCATTGGGAGTAAGGGAATAAAGATCCTCGGTCACACTCTCTACTAATCTCTGACGATTCTCATCACTTCTTGGTGTACGGGGTCTACCAGATTTAGGGCGGTCACATACAGACCCTTGCTCATGAAATCGAGCCACCATAGCTTTTATTGCATTGGGAGAAGGGGAATTTATTGTGTTGAAGTTTCGTCGAAATTCTCTTTGAGTTTCTGATATTGACTCATTCAACCAAAAATACGATAACTATCCGCTTCTCGGTAGTGTAACGAGTCATAGTGACCTTGGAAGGGTTACTATAGATGATCTGAAAAAATAAAAGAAAAATATAAAAAATTAAGAAAGTTATGAATTATTTCAACCAACAGCTTTTTTTTGGACAGCCTGTATAACAAATAAATGACACATTTCATGATGTTAATCATTTTACAATTTATTGCTTTAATTATGTTGATATTCATATTTCTTGACATCAACTATTACTTTGGCAAAATTGATATAATAATTAAATGAATGATTTTACGCCACAAAGCTGTTTCTGTCAAGAATTGTGAATCTCAGCGTACTTAAAGCAATAAATTGTAAGATGGTCAACATCATAGAAATTTAAGATATAGAGCTTTGTAATTTATTTGTTATATGTTGGGTAATTACATTGAACTTCATAAATAAAGGCTGAGTATAAGTAAAAGTGAAATATAAGTGAAAAAGTGTCCACACACACACACACACACATATATATATATATATATATATATATATATATATATATATATATATATATATATATATATATATATATATATATACTAGCCGGTACTAGGGAGTATGTCCCGATTTGCCCGGTCGTAAAATACGCTTTTATATAATATTTTAATCCGTCCAAATTTCGTATATATTATTACGATGTCATGATTTCAAAAGTAAAAGAAAAAAAAGTATTTGGGTTCCATCAGCTAAACTCAAAACCGAAATCATTCAAATTTATTATTTTTAAAAACAGTAATCTACGTACACGCGTGTTTCGGGGTCCTACCAACAGTCAAGCTACGCTGAAGAGGGGTAGGACACCGAAACACGCGTGTACGTAGATTACTATTTTTAAAAATATAAATAAATACGTCAAAATAACAAATGTGTGACTTTCTAAGAAAACACCGGTTCACCAAGGTGAAGACGTTAACTTTAATAACGTTAATCTTTTTTAAAACTACGTATACACATATATATATGCGTGTGTGTATATAATTATTTCCAGAGCCAGACAACAATATATATATATACATATATATATATATATATATATATATATATATATATATATATATATATATATAAGGAGAGAGAAAGGGGAGATAAATGTATTTGTTATGATTGTTTCTGCTGTTGTAGAGCATCATCTATTCATCCATGTCGAGTGAAGAAGGAGATTATTGTTAGCATTTGTTTCCCCGATATCTTTCTAGTTATAAGTCTTTCTATAAAGGCATAGCGTACGTATAGAAAGAAACGTGAGGGTTACTAACATACGTAATTGAAAGAGTTTCAATTAAATGAACTGGATGCACACCAAAAAATGTAAGCAATAACATAATATAAAGCTCAACAAAGATATGTAACACTCAACAACAAAAATGTAAAGCTCAACAACAAATATTTAAAGCTCAACAACAAAAATGCGAAGCTCAACAACAAAAATGTAAAGCTCAACAACAAAAATGTAAAGCTCAACAACAAAAATGTAAAGCTCAACAACAAAAATGTGAAGCTTAACAACAAAAATGCGAAGCTCAACAACAAAAATGTAAAGCTCAACAACAAAAATGTAAGGCTCAACAACAAAAATGTAAAGCTTAACAACAAAAATGTGAAGCTCAACAACAAAAATGTAAAGCTCAACAACAAATATTTAAAGCTCAACAACAAAAATGTAAAGCTCAACAAAAATGTGAAGCTCAACAACAAAAATGTAAAGCTGAACAACAAGTATTTAAAGCTCAACAACAAAAATGCGAAGCTCAACAACAAAAATGTGAAGCTCAACAACAAAAATGTGAAGCTCAACAACAAAAATGTAAAGCTCCACAACAAAAATGTAAGGCTCAAAAACAAAAATGTGAAGCTCAACAACAAAAATGTGAAGCTCAACAACAAAAATGTTAAGCTCAACAACAAAAATGTGAAGCTCAACAACAAAAATGCGAAGCTCAACAACAAAAATGTAAAACTCAACAACAAAAATGTAAAGTTCAACAACAAAAATGTAAAGCTCAACAACAAAAATGTGAAGCTCAACAAACAAAATGTGAAGCTCAACAACAAAAATGTAAAGCTCAACAACAAAAATGTAAAGCTTAACAACAAACATTTAAAGCTCAACAACAAAAATTTAAAGCTGAACAACAAAAATTTAAAGCTGAACAACAAAAATGCGAAGCTCAACAACAAAAATGTAAAGCTCAACAACAAAAATGTAAGGCTCGACAACAAAAATTTAAAGCTCAACAACAAATATGCGACGCTCAACAACAAAAATGTAAAGCTCAATAACAAAAATGTAAAGCTCAACAACAAAAATGTAAAGCTCAACAACAAAAATGTGAAGCTCAACAACAAAAATGTAAAGCTCAACAACAAAAATATGAAGCTCAACAACAAAAATGTGAAGCTCAACAACAAAAATGTAAAGCTCAACAACAAAAATGTGAAGCTCAACAACAAAAATGTAAAGCTCAACAACAAAAATGTAAAGCTCAACAACAAAAATGTGAAGCTCAACAACAAAAATGTAAAGCTCAACAACAAAAATGTAAAGCTCAACAACAAAAATGCGAAGCTCAACAACAAAAATGTAAAGCTCAACAACAAAAATGCGAAGCTCAACAAAAAAATATGTAAAACTCAACAAAAAATAATGCAATGTTAGAAGAATATCATTTAATTCGTGGAAAACGATTCTTAAACAAATTGAAGCATCCAGAAGAACAACAGTGTCTTTAGTTTTTCTCCAATACGAAAAAAAAAAATAAAAATAAAAATAAAATAACTTCGACTGGGATCAAAATGTTAATCGACGAAATGACAAGTGGCTATGAGTGGACCCCATTGAAGTTCCAACTGTTACGCACACGACGTTTTTAGCAACTTTGATGGATGTCGGTGTTGTTTGCAGTGAAGATCACATTATGCCTCCTCATTTTTTTATCCACAGGGCTTAGAGCCAATGCAGAGACCAATGTTGAAACTCTTTACACTATTGTTAATCCTAAAATAAGACAACGTAGCCAATGGAAGGGTCTATGTCTTTCAACAAGATTCGGCAGCATGCCATAAACCTCAGAATTTGATGGCCTAAAATTTTCATGACTATGTGATAAAATTTAAACAGCAACCACAGAAACATAGTTGATGGAAGGCTAAACGTAAATTCATATTAAAGCAAACATACGCCTACGACATAACACGCTATATAATAATCACTAAAGTTGCATAATAATTAAACATGGAAAAATCCACCAAGAAGCTGCTGTTCAACTTTAGTCGTACGTAACTGATCATCATCGAGTCATTCATCTAACCACAGCATCTTTTCGTATTTTTCAACTCGGTGCAAAATCCATCACCAGTGACCGAAATAAATCAAAGTTTATCTCTTTATACCTCATTAGACTGACTTTCAAATTATTAACACGTAATGAAGCAGCGTGATCTGAATCAGAATAATTTTTCGCCCTGATAATCAGACGAGCATCAACCGAGAAATATAACATCCCTTTATTTATTTCTTTTTTTATATATAAATAAACATTGATACAAGCTTATTTTTTATCATGTCGTCAAGGTTTATTGTATTAAGAACATCGAAAGATCATAGCAGTTAGGTTCACGAACAAATATCTACAAACATTAGAGTCTCGTGTTTATGATCGCCAGTGTTTATGATCGCCAGCGGCTCTGAGGAATTGGCAATTAGTGATGGTCAGGAAATTCTAAACTTCACAGGTCATCGGAAATCAACGAAACAATAAACGGGATCACGTACTCATGAATGCTATGTAAGCAAACATGCATAGCTAACAGTCAGAGAGACAGGATTTCGGAACGTCACATTCGCGAATAATTGGATCATTTTTCCCCCTAATTCCCTAAAGACTGCTCTACTTTAATTATCAAAAGGGTATTTATAACTATAATATTATAAAATGCATACGAGATAATCGCGTTGACACACCGGTCCTCGTCAGATAACCGAAGTTTAGCAATGTTGAGCCTGGTTAGTACCCGATGAATAACCATTTGTGAAATTTTCGGCACAGTATGTGCGCTTTGCTTATCTCAGCATTTGTTTCCAACCGGCCTGTACATACACTTCACTTGCCACTGGTATTTAACAATGTCGACTCATGAGAGGTGTGGTTGGAGATTGCGCACCCCCTGCCACAAATTTTCATAATTATTATTATAGATGAGCATCATCCTGTTTAATGTTTATATAATCATCAGTGACATCTACAACTGCTCGGGAGATCCTAACTCACACGAAAAGTTTTCATTAACACCCCACACACACATATATATAGATGTGCACGTACATGTACATATATATACATATATGTACATGTATATATATATATATATATATATATATATATATATATATATATATACATCAACACATATATATATATGTATATTATATATATTATATATATATATATATATATATATTCTATACTAGCATGGGGCCCCGGCGTTGCCAGGTGTTTGGAGGTTTGTGTTGAACAAAATAAAAAAGGACAAAACAGTGGTAGTAGGAAGGCAGGCTCGAACCCGTGCCGCGAAGAAGGAAAAGAACGGAGAAAAAGTGACGTCTTTGCTGTTACGACCACCGCCAAACCGGAAGTGACGTAGGTTTAAATTAAGGAGGCAATCGAAAACAGGGGATGACTTTCGAAAATATCGGCGAAAAAAGCGATCCCTCCCTTTAGAAAAGTGCCCAGTTATGGGTGAAGTAATTAATGTTTTTGGTCAATTTTTCGATATTTGTCGTCTAAAGAGTCGAGCTTCAAAACGATACTGATCTTGTGAAAATTTGTCGCCACTGTCGAACGTTTTAGGTAGACATACAAACATACATGCATACATTTATATATTGATAACTCACATTTTCGCCCCAAACCGATTAAAAAGCTATCTCTCAATATATTTTATGTCAGATTTCAAATGTTTAGACCAGAAATTGTCTGAGTAATTTGTTAGACACCGCAGAGGGCAATTCCTTTAAAACTTTGACCCCTATTATGACCCCTTAACATTTATTGTTTTGGACTACAATTAAAGTTACTAAGTTAGATTCATGTCCAAGGAATCTATATCTAAAATTTCAAATGTTTAGACCCAAAATTGGCGGAGGAGTTTGGTAGAGTTCTTAAAAGTTAAATCATTGCACTTTTGACTTCTTAACAACCATATTTTTAGCCGAAAACGGATTAGAAAGATTTTCCCTAACCTCCATATCATGTATATCAA
>NC_136521.1:39754894-39794894 GCF_053919585.1 Euprymna scolopes
AAATATATATTTTTAATGTAGAGTCGGATTTACGTAAGCCAGTTTTAATTCTTTCTCTTGCACTGTCTGTACCTCTCTTCCCCTCTTTCTCTTTTCTTCTCATCTCACTAACTGTGCCCATTCCCCCTCTCTTTATTTCCCTTTCTCTCTATTTCCCTTTTCTTTAACACATCTTCCCATTCAGACTTTAGTACTTATCGCCTGTTTTTTTTAATCATCGTATCCTTTATGCCAATCTGTTCGATAATGAATTGTTTAGCTTCGATAACACACACACATTAATACACTCATATATATATATATATATATATATATATATATATATATATATACATATTTATATATATATATTGTTATATATACATATATATATATATATATATATATATATATATATATATATATATATATAAGTTTAATTAGCAACAAAATCCAAACTAGCAAACTTAAATATATTATAAATACTTAATATTTATAAAGTAATCCTAACCAGATGTAAAAGCTCAATAAAGCCAAATATGAAATAGGGTCCTGTCGGTGGGGCATTAGAATACACCGACTGCCCCCCCCCTGCAGAGGGTAAAAGTCCCTCAATGGGGGTCCTGGATATGACCTTAAACTATATCCAGTGGTGAGGCCCCAGCTTGTGGGCTTTGGGGAGTGTTGAGCCACCCTTTAATTACCATTGCTCCCAGGTCCACTTTGACCCGCAATGGATGTACCTGTTAGGGTCCCAACTATGGGTTAAATAGAAACCGATGTGAAAACAACAAATATATTCCATTAAAAAAAAAATTTCTTCCAAATCTTTGGATTCGGCATTAAATAACCTGAAAAGGGTTGATATGCCGTAAAACAAAAACAACCAACCAACCAAATATGAAATAGAGCTGATAATAAGAACAAAGAGTTAATAAAAAATGTTAAAAAAACACTTTAACAAGAGTTAAAACCATATTAAATTTTCCAAAAGGAAACACAAATTAAGTGGACTGCCCTTAATCTGCGGAGTTTTGAAAGAAATACTTTCCTTCTCATCAAAGGATAGGAATTAGCAAAATGCGGGATCGGATTTTGCTTGCAAAGTATTTAATGAAGTACAAGTAAGCCTTAGTTCTTACTTTGTTAAAAATTGTGAAGCAGAGGGAATGTGGAAAAAAGAAAAATGATTTCAAGTGAATGGATGGTCGGGTGAAGATTATAATATCCAATAACGGTAAAATCCAAGAACGGTATTACACACGTATGTTTGTGTCTTTATGTATATATATATATATATATATATATATATATATATATATATATATATATATATATATACCCTTATTTAAATATATATATATGTATGTGTGTGTGTGTCTGTCAGTCTGTCTGTGTCTGTGTGTTTGTCTGTGTCTGTGTCTGTGTGCAAGTGAGTGTTACTAGGTTTTTGCGTGGAACACAACGGGAGGTTATTCAGTACTTTATTTTATGAAATAATAGTTCGGAATATCATATACGAAATATGAAAAACTAATAAATAGTATAAATTTTAGCATGCTTTTATAAAGATACAATCTAGTATATAATATTTTTAATTACATTAATTATTAATATAAAGCCATGGTCAAAATTATGAATAACCTATATAAAAAAAATAGTTTAAACATACGAAGTTAAAGGTTAAGAATTGTACAGTGAACAGTTTTTCTTCTTTTTTGTTACTTGAGAGTCGCCACTTATCAAGGCTCGAAAGCCACTCCGGGATAAAGGTTAATGAATGTACGGTGGTAGTGAAGTAATCATTAATGATGTAAATTGGGTGGAATTTGTCTATTTATTCGGACGACGTAAAAGGAATTTGTTTACATTAGATTTGAAGGCTACCATGTTGTAATCAGCTGGGAAGCATGCCAGCGGAACAGTGTTCCAAAAGCGGGCAGTTCTGGGAAAGAAGCTCTGTTCATGGAATCTGCGTCTACATTTAGGCACAGATAGAGAGTGTGGAAAATCATATATAGTGGCTTTAGCTAGTCGAGTGTTTTTTTGTTAAAGTTTGGCAAGTGGAGACCATAGATTTGAATTCAGACGAGCACTTACCATGAAATTAGCGATAGAACAGAGGGCAAGAGTTGCAGGAAAGATAAAAGGGCATCACCTAAGTTTCGAAGCCGGTTTTGAACTCTATCAAGGCAGCATCGGCCTTTCCTTCTTCCTTGACTATTTGGTTATTTGGTCTCGCTTTTGAGGGGGGGGTGCAATGATGTGGCAATACGGGTAGAGTTGGGTTATAGAACTTATAGATAGACGGTTTCAGTGTTCTTGGTGCCATGTAATTATTATTATTATTATTATTATTATTATTATTATTATTATTATTATTATTATTATCATTACCTTTCTGAATTTTTGAGATGAGGATTGGTTATTTGTATTATAATTCATCGGACTACAGTTCTCATCTTGAGTGTGATTTTCACAAAGTTTCGGTCGATATAACCTCCGACCTTCTTCATGTGTATCTTGTCGAACACGGGAATGTTTCTGTGGAACTCGGGAATTTGGACGGAATTTCGAGCAGACCCCTTTATTTACTTCACGGGGTTAGCGTGCTTTTGTTCCGCCAGCCATGCCTGGATAGAGGTCCTAAGTAATTCGCATTTGTATATTTGTGTGCGGGTGACTGAAATATAAATTTGCGAATTACTTAGGACCTGTATCAAGGCATAGCTGACGGAACAAAAGCACGCTACTCCCGCGAAGTAAATAAAGGGTTCCGCCCGAAATTTCGTCCAAATTCCCGAGTTTGACAGAAACATTTCCGAGTTCGAAAAGATACACATGAGGAAGGTCGGAGGTTGCAACGACTGAAACGTTGTGAAAATCACACTCAGGATGAGAACAATAGTCCGATGAATAATGATACATTATTATTATAGTTGTTTTGTTTTTGTTTTTGTTGTTGCTGCTGTTGTTGTTACTATGTATATTTTTGTTATTGTAATTATCTTGGTGCTTTTGGAACTGGTGCATTAGGGCAGGTCGATTTTAGAACCTCGTGAGGCAATGGTGATGATAGTTGGGGTTTAACATAGAAAAGACCTACACGAAATATTTTTTTCTCAAAATCGTTATCTTTGCTTTTTTTTTATTTTAAAAGTTGAAAAATTGAAGCGATTAAATGTTTTACAGTGAATTGACAAGAACTTCCCGTCATCAAAACAATCCGTACTGTTAAGAAAACAGAATCATTATTTAGAATAATTTTTAAACTAAATTTTTAAATAAAATGAGTGATGATAATGCATTAATACAATAAATATTAAGTGTAAAGTTCGATTTTTTATTTCAGGAACTTTTTGTGGGGGGGGGAAAACACGCTCGTTGATATTGATATTGAAAATTAACGTGTGTTTATTATTTAATTTGAAAACATTACGATTTAGGCTTAATTATTTCGAAAGGAAAAACGAAAATATATATTATTATATTTCAAGTGTCTGCAGTGAATTTAAACATATTTGTTTTATCTTTTTAAATTTGTTTTTCTATTAGGTTGGTGCAAAAATAATGTCATTTTTTGACGTTCAAATTAACGTCCAAAAAATAATGGTATTTTTTGACGTTTATTTGAACGTCAAAAACATTATTTTTGCACCAACCTAATATTTCACATAAAATTCTATTTGAAATTTTTATTACAATATGGTAATACTCCAGTTTTATATTTAAAAAAAAATAGTCCATACAATTTTATTCTACACATTCTTTACGAAACATAACCACCTTAATTTTCAATTTTTTTTACTTAATAAAAAATACTTTACAGAAAATTAGTGTCAAATTTTAATTTCTTATATTTTTATGGAGTAATTGTTTTTAAGCTTTGATTTTCTTCTAAACTTATAGTTTTAAAATCAGATAACCTACAAACATTGATATGAGTAAATAAGGAAACACCTTTAAAGCCGTTTCTTTATTTGTGCATCTATGTTATTGTTCTAAAATAACTTTATTATTTAGAAAGCCATTCTTAATATAAGAGGGAGGTTGTATTGTAACACTTCTGTACTTTCACCTAAAAATGGAATAAACACAAATTTCATAAAAATTAAATTTAACTTGAAAATACGATTAAAATAGCATAGTAACATAGATGCACAAGCACTGGCTTTTCAAACTCTAAACCCTAAACACTAAACACTCGTTTTAAATGGCACAGCTACAGCAAGAATGAATCTCTTTATGGATAAATTCATGTTATCGAAGGAGGAGCTAAAATCTGCTAAAACTGTCTAAACTAAACACTACTATGCCTTTGATTTGGTTTGGTCCTCTCTCTTCAATACATCTGATTCAACTCCACAAAGTTTTTCATTATTTCTTATAACTAGCACTTATTTTTTACGTATTAAACTGGGAGATAACCTAATACAGTTTCCTTCAGTTATAATTCATTTATTTATTTTACTTTTCAGATTAGAAGGTCAGTAAAAGCACGACGTTCAGTTTTAACCCGTGGTTCACAAAATTTGCTGGTCCACCTTGTCATTTGGATGAAACAGCATCCCAACTTAACGACAAGTCATCCAGTTTAGTTATTTTTTCGAGAACAGTTATCCTCACTTAAAAAAATAGTGAGATTTCTAAGTTAATTGCCAAGGAAATAATTAGTATTCGAAAAGCAGTCAATCCACAATTGCCCTTGTTACAGTAGCATTATATAGGACAGAAGGTCTATATATTTTGCGATAAGAGGGCCAAACAGATTTACAGAAAATCTCTTGCAGCAATCAAAGTGAAAAGAATGAAGGAACAGCTAAACAGAGTGTTTGATATATCTTCTTGTAAACTGTAAACTTTCTGTCTTGAGATGATATGACTTTGCAGTAAAGTGCAAGACAGAAAATTGTCAAACAAGGCACATAATCTGCACTTGTCCTTCTAACAAGGAAGTAAAATTAATTCTATAGATTCACCTGCAATTATGTTCCCTTTTTGTTGAAAATAAAATAATATATTGTTATTTATTATGTAATCTGGCTCTATTATTAAGCATGCACATTTTCCAATTTTCAGGTTCCACTTGAAGAACTGCCATTGACAGCAATTTTTAAATCAATTGATGGAACAACAAAAAGCCTAACAACATTTACTGGTCCTTTGAGGAAATTTCGTATCAATAATTATCAAGATTTGCCCCAAGTAGAATTCTAAAAAAGTAGTGTCCCTCCCGATCATCATTACCTGACAGCAGAAGAAACAAATAATTTAAGTGTGATGACCAGAAGCAACTTTTTGAGTATGCTGTTGGCATCTCTTGTGGAGAAGTTAATTTAGAAAATTGGGCCTTTGAATCAGGAAGATGGCTAACATAACCACAAGATTAATGTTTATGGACTAGAGTTGTCTATCCTCAAACACTATAATAAATTAAAAATTTTGGTCAAATTTATCATCCAAGTGTATGCGGTTGGTTGGTTTGAGATCAAAACCGACAATATTTTTTTAACCAACAACAGTATATTTCAATATGATTCAGAAAACAAAAAAGTTAACTGAAATCCAAATTACTGTTTTACACAGTTCAAAATATAGTGCTTTTGCACTACTTCCGGAAAATATTATATCGATGATATTAAATGAATTGGATGTGAGAGGAGAGGGCATTCAAACGATTTTATCCATTATGTAAATAAATATTTATCCATTAAATGTTATTAGTTTTCTTAATTTACTCATACAATAGTTAGTTTTATGCATATTACATCGCAAAAATATATTTAAAAAAAAAGTGTTGTCAAATAATTGTTTTGTGTTGTTTTTTCCAGAAATAGTGAACAACTAAAAAAAATGAAAAAGATTACTGCTATGAATTTTGCAGCCACACACTGGTCAAATTTGATTGATTTTTCTCAAAAAGTTGTATATGGGCATGAAGCAAGACATAGACACATTATTACAAAGTCATCGTGCCAGCAAATTAGACTTTCATTTTCCGCGAAAGGAAATTATACAGAACAATTTAGTTATATATATATATATATATATATATATATATATATATATATATATATATATATATAGTTTATATTATTGCATTTAATAAAAAATTAAAATACATGGTTCTGTAACGTCTATCAAGTTGTTATATTGTGTAATACATCTCCACATATCTTTTTGAATTATGAATTTTTAAAGACTTAGTTGCTAATTAGCATTTTTTACATTTTTTTGTTTAATCAATGCAGTAAAAGTTGAGATATTTTGCTAGTTGAAATTCATAATTAAAATTATGATGCATGTATTTATTTTTTTCTCAATTTATTTCATATAAATATATCAATTTTAATTGAATATTTTATAAAAATAGTGAAAACGTGAAATTTAAAAGTCCGTATTGTGAAAAATGCTGTGAAACCGAAGGATTTTTCAGCATTTTTCTACACAAATTAAATGCTCAATTTTCTGTTCAAGATAAGAATCTAATTTTTGGTATCTGTTCTTATCACATCAACTCCCAACTATCATCACCATTGCCATGTTGATTTTCTGAAAAAGTTGCAAATCGACCTGCCCTACTGGTGCAGGTGTCTTATAGAAAACAGTAAGATGACGTTGCTCTCAATTCACTGAATCTACTTTGGTTATATTAGTGGAAAGTGTTCTTGAGGAGATAAATTGTAATGAGTATCCACAGAAACATGATAAAATGATAATTCCAACTAGTCTCTAAAACGATTGAACGCTGCATAATTGTAAACTAGAATACTAACGACCCTACCATCTCTATATATATAAAACGAAAATGTATGTATGTATGTATGTTTGTGTGTATGTTTGGATGTCTGCTAAAAACTTTTGACAGACGCGACGAAAATTCACAAACTCGGTATCACATCGACGCTCCATCCTTTGCTCGAAAGATATCGAAAAATTGGCTAAAAACGTTAACTTTTTCACTCCGAAATCGAATTTTCGACAGGGGGGGCGGTCAACAAAAACGGTCCCCTCGTGACAATGGCCGATTCTACACATGCGTCAGATGACGTCATGACCTGATTTACTTTAAATAGTTGAAAACCCGAAGAAATTTAATGTACGTCGGTTTAGCTCAGTTGCTTAAGGTGTTGGCTCTAAACGTTTTGGATTCGAATCGTGGTGTGAGATGTTTTTTTTCGATTTTTTTAATTTAAATATTGAATCAGGCTATTTTTCACGTAATGTTTGTTTTTCTGTTGTTGTTTTTACTTCGCTTATTATAAGCTACACCCCAAAACACCCGGGTACCCACCGATTTTTTAAATTTTAATATCGAAACAGGCTTATTGAAGCCATTTTTCACGTGTTTGTTTAGCTGTTTTCATCGTTCGTTTGCCTTACGTTAGATTTTTGAGTTTTTTCCCCGCTTAAGTGTTAACGTTGTTTTCTTTTTTTACTTCGCTTATAACAAACAAACCTACGTCGTCGTCGTCGTCGTCGTAACGCTCGACGACTTCCGGCCGCGCACCTGTCAATTTGGTTCTTAAATAAATTCAAACATCTTTCACTAACTCATTCTGGCTGGCCGATTTTATTTTCAAACTTCGCCTCTGGACTTCGGGTTCGATCCCCCCGGGTTCTTTTTTTATTTAACACCACACACACCTCCAAACACCTGGGCATCGCCATGTACCCCCCGCAAGTGTTATATAAAAACAGTAGATGCGTGGAAATAGTAATCATACGTTCAGGATGGTTTATAAGAGTTTAGATGGATGAATAAGGCGTAGACATATATCGGCAAGTTGATATGCAAATTGTCCATTTGAATTTACCAACTTTATTTTACTTCTTACTGCGCATTTCCATATTCAATTCAATTTATTCAAGTCGTGTTCATAATTCTCGATAACTATATCGGCAGCAGATGCCACTGAAGCGCAAAAAGTTTGGAGTTCGATTCTAACTGATTTCGCCCGAGTAATTTGTTTTAAATTTTTAAATCACTCCCATATATTCGGTACAATATAATACTTGATATAGAAATACGGCATTTGCATGAATTGAAATATATTTAAGCATATTTTATGCCACCGCAAGTAGATAATTATTATGGCTGCACACACATATACATGTTCAATAAGGATTGCTACTTAGCATATGCATGTATGTTATAATCCCAATTAATTCTTCCTCAAACCTTGTTAATGATATTACTCTTAATAGAAATATTCAACAAAATTAAGATTATTTATATGCGTGTTGTTGTCCATGCATTAATCTTTATACTATAGAGGTACTGTCACATTTGATACGACTTAACCCAAACAATAAAAGAACACACTCCAAAATTAGCCTAAAATTATCTATAATTGGTAACTTTTTGTTCTAATTAAAATCAATAGTTTTTTTTTCTGATATATGAACACGCTTTAACCATAACTTCTAAATCGCTTACCCTAAGTGTTGACAAGTTTTTACATCTCACAACCAATAAGCACATTATAAATGTAAACAGTAAACAATATGCACTGTTAAATCTTACTCTGGTATATATTTATTTGAATTTGCTCCAAAGCATTAATAATTATTATAATAAATAATTATATATATATATATATGTATATATATATATATATATATATATATATATATATATATATATATATATATATATATCCAGTTGCTTCTGGCTTCTATATACTTCTGTCTGTTTGAACTGGACTTATGTCGGTTAAATTTGCGGTACGCATGCTTCCTTTGCGCAATGGCAGCTGCACAAGTAGAAGTAAACAATGGGGAGAGTGAGGCTCACTATAAAATTTCCGCTGCAAAAAAAGGTAGGCTCTCTCTACCGTGCTAGAAAACTACTGACACCTGAAAGTATCCTGTATCTCTATAAGGCCACCATTCGCCCATGTATGGAGTATTGTTGTCACATCTGGGCTGGTGCGTCTACTACTAGTCTCTCGCTCCTAGACAAGGTTTAAAAAAGAGTCGCCAATCTGATAGGCCCCGTAACTGGCATCTAAGCTTCAGCCTATGTCCCATCGACGAAACGGTGCATCCCTCTGCTTGTTCTACAAGTATTTTAATGGTGAGTGCTCTGTCGAACTGCAGACACTTGTGCCCCCACGTCGCAGACACCCTCCGCAAACCCGACAGGCAGCTAAATCCCACCCCCACGCAGTAGAGATCCCTAGACGCAAAAGATCCTTCTACTCCAGTAGTTTCTTCCCCAGAACCGATAGACTCTGGAATTCCATTCCAGGATCATGCTTCCCTAACTGTACTGACATGCAGAAGTTCAAGTGCAACGTGAACCGACATATTGCTTCCCAAATCCCTACATAGTGCCCCCGTAGTTGCTGACGCTGATAGTAGCCCCCTACACCTGAGTTGCAATGTGCCTTGTTTGGGGTGAAAATGTAATTAAAAAAAAATACACACTCGAAGAGAAATATTTACAGCACAGACGCAGCTGGTAGCACAACACATAGCTTCTCTATATCTCATTCTCTATCGCAGATAGTTACATTTCCAAATCGTTTTCCAGACTAGCAAGAACAACACGCATCAGTTCTAGATCTGTTTTTGACTCCAGGTCCCGATGATTGTGTTACAAATGCCTACAGCCCACTTGGAAACGCTGATCATGCAGTGATAATGGTTGAAAAATGGTATATATGGATGTGTGGATTTAATACACACTCGAGGAGAAATATTTCCGACACTGATTCGTAGCCTGTTGGTGAGAGCTGCCGACTGTCAAGGCCACGGTTGTAGGTTCGATCCACGGGTGGGGAGAGGTGTATGCCTAGCCGCACTGATAAGTTTTGATACAACGAAACAGTACTGTATGTGGATATATATATATATATATATATATATATATATATATATATATATATATATATATATATATATATATATATATATATATATATATATATATATATATATGGTTCTGGCGACATCAACTACGTTCCTCCACAGGGCATACTTTGAAGTAAATTCCTCTTCTCCCTCATAAAAGCCTCTTTTCAATATTGACCAGTGATGTTCAATGGGGTTAAGATCCGGAGAACATGGTGGTCAGTTCATGGGAGTTTCTCCGAACAAGACCATAGATTCAAGGAAGGCTTCAATCGCCCTAGCAAAATGGGATGGTGCAAAGCCATGCATAAAAATCATTTGAAAGCTACCTGACAATGGTAGGTCATCTAGCCAATTGTGACAAATGTTTATCCAAAAAGGCATTGCTGGTAAGTTTTATACTCTCTGGAACACGGAATGATCCAACCAACTTATCCCCAATCATTCTCGCCGAAAACATGACGCCTGCACCTCCTTTTTGGCGATGAACTCTGTAAGGGGTTGGAGTTTCGTTCGAGTTCCAAACTTTGGCACATCTATCCGAACCTTCAAGAGTAGCAAGGGTCTCATCTTTAAATAGGACACGTTGGAAATCCATTTTTATGTAATTCTGTGCCCAAGCATTTCGTTTTTCCCTATGCTGTTTGCTCAATGGAGGCATTGGAATAGTTTTCATGTTTCTTGTCATCTCATTCAACACATTACATCGGGCCTGTCTGGATATTGGAGCGATTCCAGCTCTTGCCCAAATGGAAGCACTGGTGCTTTTTTGGGTTTCGGTTGACGATTTTTCCGAATATCACGATGTGAACTGTTTCCTCTTGGTGCTATTATCCTTTCCGGATTTGGTGTTAGGGTTGGTCACGAACGAAGCCAAAGTCTTTGGATATGTTTCCAGCTGCATAGCTAAATCTTTGACCAACAATCCTCATACGAGTCCAGCAACAAACTTTTATTTTCGATAACCGTTAATCGCCCGTTTTTAGCATTTTAAAAAGACCTGCAATAAAGCGATGGCCAGTATAAATTACTTGATAATAAATAAAATGTCATAACTTCGTGAATATCGAAATTGATTTGAATAAAATTGGGGGGGAGCAACTAACCTTGAAACAGTCATTTGATGATACAGTTTTCAATTTTGTGATGTATGATTACTGAAATATTGATATTTTACTAATCTGCAATAGCGCGATTGACGCAGTGAATCACATAGATAGATAAGATGCTCTTGTTCCGTCAGCCATGACTGGATAGAGGTTTTAGGTGCGAATTACTTAGGATCTTTATCCAGTCATGGCTGATGGAACAAGAGCATGCTATCCCCGTGTATTAAAGAAAGGGTTCTGCTCGAAAGTCCGTCGAAATTCCCGCGTTCGACAGAAACATTCCTGAGTTCGACAAGATACACCTGAAGAAGGTTGGAGGTTTTATCGACCGAAACGTTGAGAAAATCACGCTCGAGATAAGAACAGTAGTCCGATTAATCCAGATAATACGAGTACCTAGTATTCTCAAATTGGTCACCCATCTGACAGTGACCAGATTCAACTTTGTTTAAGATTGGTGATCTAACGAAAATCGACGTGTGAACGCGATTATGCCGTATAGATTGACGGCTTGTTATAAATTTTTATATAGGCTTAACTCGAGTTGAAAGAGACATTTAGAATATTTCTTATTCCTACTTATATATAAAAGAAACTTTTTCAGTGTGAGTATCTGCCTCAGTGATTTCCATAGGCTCGAAAGGGGCTGAGCCTATATTTTTTTTTAATTTCGCAAAAATATAATTTATAAATCTAGGAGTGTTATCTGAATCCCTATATAGCCCTTGAGCCCCTGGAGAGGTATAGGCCATCTACAACTTTTTGTAGATGTTTTTGTAGCGAGGAGTTCAGAAGGAAGATAGAGCGCCTAGCCTTCCCAAATGGTCACTCATCTAGTACTGGTCAGGCTCAACGTTACTTAAGTTCGGTAATCTGGCGAGAACCCGTGTGTCAACGTGATTGTGCCGTATCTGAATAACTCCGATAAATATGAGAAATCTATAATCAAAATATTCTATAAAGAGAATTCCTCGGGCGACCTAGAACCTCTCGATCTTTGACTGAAGCAGATCGCTATTGGTAGCGACCATATGTAACTGTTTACGCTCAAATGATGATGATGATGATGATGATGATGATGATGATGATGATGATGATGATGATGTAAGGCTGAACGTCTGTGTGTGTCTGGTCACGAATAGGCTCCTATATGGTGGACTATTATAGAAAACTAATCACATATAATGATAGAAGATGTATCGAGACACAGAAATGGGTATGTTTGATCTG
This sequence comes from Euprymna scolopes, assembly GCF_053919585.1. NCBI lineage: Eukaryota > Metazoa > Mollusca > Cephalopoda > Sepiida > Sepiolidae > Euprymna > Euprymna scolopes. Next base: position 39,767,071 of record NC_136521.1, read on the forward strand.
GCATAATGATGATTCATTAAAATGGTGGGGTCTGCGTACGCGCCTGGCCCACAAAGTATGGAAATAAAACAATTAAAAATTAAAAACAAAACGTTTGCAAGTGTTTTTGATATAGATGTACATAAGGATAATTTGATAAGTATGTGTCAACTTAAATAGGGATGGTATAATAAAATTTGTGGTCTGCGTTCGCGCCTAGCCTCGATAGAATTGAAATAGGCACAAACTTTAATAAAGACGTCTCATATCTATTTGATAATTATGTTTATGTTTGAAGAAATATGGTATAATACAATTATGGAGTGTTCGTTCGCGCCTGACCTCCATAGAATGAAAATATGTCACAAAGTTTAACAAGTTTTTCTTAATATACATCCACAGAATATTGTATTTCAGTGTGAACAGGTATGGTATAATAAATTATGGGGGTATCTATTTTATTATGACTTTCATCATATTTTGCTTTGGTTTTGATACCCCTGAATTCTAAGCTATCTTTTTACAACCCTTCCTTTTCATAACCTATCATACTTTCATAAATCAGAGTCCATTTTCTGTAGACTGTTTTTTAACCTAGTCAACGATGGGTACTTTTGCTAGTAATATATATATATATATATATATATATATATATATATATATATATATATACTAGCATTTCAGCCCGGCGTTGTCCGGGTGTTTGGATGTGTATGTTGAGCAAAAAAAAGTGGTAGTAGGAAGGCAGGTTTGAACCCGTATCGCAAAGGAGGAAAAAAACGGGGTAAAACCTAAGGTTTATGCTGTTACGACCACCGCCAAACCGGAAAAGACATTTTTTTAAAATTAAGGCTAGACAATCTTAAGGAGAGGATAACTTTTAAAATTATCGGCGAAAAAAGTGGCCCTCTCCTGTAGAAACGTGCCTAGTTGAAGGGGGGGTATTAATGTTTTTAGCCAATTTTTCGATATTTGTCGTATGAAAGGTCGAACTCTATTGAAAGTTTAAGGCAGACATGCAAACAGACATACATACATACATTTAGATATTGGTAACGAAAAATTTTCGACCCAAACTGATGAAAAAGCTTGCCCTATCTCTGAATACCCTTTATGTAAAATTTCAAATATTTAGACCAAAATTGTGTGAGGAATTTGGAAGAGACCACAGAGGTCAATTTTTTTTAACTTTGACTCCTATTATGACCCCTTTAAATTAATTGTTTTGGGCCCGAATTAAGTTAGATCCATGTCCAAGGAACATATATCTAAAATTTCAAGTGCGTAGACCCAAAATTGTCGGAGGAGTTTGGTAGAGTTCTCAAAGGTCAAATCGTTGGACATTGACCCCTTAAAAGCCAAATTTCTGCCCGAAAACCAATAACATCGATGTTCCCAAATCTCAGTACCCTGTATATCAAATTTCGAGTCTGTAGACTAAAAATTGACAGAGTTATTGCGTAGGGAAATGTACACAGACACAGACACACACACACGTTTACTTATATATATATATATATATATATATATATATATATATATATATATATATATATGTTTGTGCGTGTGTGTATGTGTGTGTGTAATTACTTATTATAATAATTATTAAACTATAATAATTATTCAATACTTACAGGCACTAGAACTTCATCCTTTTGGGTATCATCAGTGCAGAGTATCATCACGAAAAACACCGGTCGTTAGTTTCCAACCTGGAAACAGAATAAGTTAAATTATGTAGAATTAAAATAAATTTAATGTTTTGCAAAAGAACACAAATAATTTTCAAAGTTTTCCTTTAGATTATGAATTTTTAATGAACGGTTCATTTCATCGGAGGAAACGTTATTAGCAAAATATTGAAACGATGGCGTAAAACAGCGATATTCGAAGATGAAATAATACATATAATTTCAACGGGTTCTCGCTAATAAAACTTTAAGTAAATCCTTCCCCCAGTTAAGAATACGAGGTACATCGTGTGCGGGCAGTGTAACCGTAATTATCACCCACGACAACATCATGCGTAAAAAAAAATTTTCGTCAAAGGTAAATGGTTTTAAAGGAGAGGTAAATCAATTGAAAAGGTAAATTTAGTTATTGTGTAGATTATTAAGAGGGCGACAGTGTCTTCAGGTTCATTGCCTGGGTAACCTACGATCAGAAAAAGACTTGGGACGAGCGCGAATAACCTAATTTCACAATATATAGAGAATATAGTATACATCCAATGTGAATCACTAGGGAGGATTTGCATTAATTGGATATATATTAGTGACCTGACAAGGATACAGAGGAGACAATAGAAACAGCAAAACTGAAGCTAACCTACAGGCAATATATATATATATATATATATATATATATATATATATATATATATATATATATATATATACAAATGTAGGCAAATTTGGTTTATATTATTTATTATACTAGTTTAAGAAATGTAGGTCCTGTTTTAATAATTGACATAAAATTGTAAACTATAGAATAATATTTTTATCTCCAAAAAGCCTGCATTTTTTTAATATATAGCCAAAGATATAAGCATTTCAATATTTAATTTGGCTAGCAGTATATATATATATATATATATATATATATATATATATATATATATATATACTTATATATATATATATATATATATATCACCTTTTCTGTCAAATTTATAAATTATAAATCTCAAAATAACCCAAATTAACGCTCGTTGGAAAGGTAACGATCTGAATTATGTAGTGACATTTTCGGTTACGATCGCATAATTAGGGAATCACCCATAATCCAAAGCCTATTCTTGGCACTTTTTATACCCATGAAATGTTTCAATAATAGTCATTCTTTCCTAGTTTTGCATATGAATTACAAAATATCTGACATTTCCCAAAACTTCTTGCCTTAATGGGGGGGGGGGCGAAAATGCTGCTATTATTTCAAATGATCTGAAATAACAGCAAGTGGAGACTTGATTCCATATATTTGGTTGACATACATAAAGTAAATTTCAAAGTGTAGAAAGATTATTTGATACTGGAGATATTCATAATCGTATGTGTGATGATGTCCTTGCGCAATCAGGTCGCCGCTGGCAGACCCTGGTTGTGGCAGTAGGACTCAGTCACAGCCTAGAGAATAGATGTTTTTATTGACTTACCCTGCCAAGGTCAACTGTTTTAATTTCAATTTTGATCCCTTAGCAACAATTTTTTCCAGCTACAAATGAAAATTTGTTACAGGTTTAAATGCTCTATATATCAAATTTCAACTCTGTAGACAACTTTTCAGAGGGGAGTTTTATAGACACTTCTTCACACACACGTAGACAAGGTCACGCTGATCTTTCTCTTTCTCTCTCCCTATATATATATATATATATATATATATATATATATATATATATATATATATATATATATATATATATCGGTACGGACCCGACTATAGAAGATCAGATAAATAAACGTGGATTAATAAGATCAAAGAATCCCACCTTGATTGCCCTTCGGGGCCCGTGGCGCAGTTGATAGAGACGTTGAATCTCTACAGTTCCAGATGAACATTGTCTGAAGATAGCGGTTTCAATCCCACCCAAAGCGTGCCAGAGGTTAATTGGCCAAAAATGTGGTGAGACAACAACAACTACGGATGGCAGTGATAACTGAGAATGCAGTTAGGAGATTCGAAGTTCCTATCCGTCGCGGTTACACCTGACGAAGGCCAGAGGAATAGTTGGCCGAAACCTTGTGAATAAACAAAAACCAATAAAAGATCAAAAAACAACAACTAATAAAGATGAGAATAATAGTCCGAAATAAAAATAAAAAAAATTAATATCTGTCTTTTGGTCTTTAGGTAATAGCAGTAGATCCAGCTTTCACGTAGGTCACCAGAGCATCAGAAACTGCATTTCGTTCTTCTAAAGAGTCTTCAAGTAAAGATTGCAATATTCACCAGCTGCGACAATCATGCTTTAGTAGGGTGTATTCTAATTCCCATTGTAGCTGTTTCTTTGGAGCTGAAATCATAAACATTGGTATGTCATCTAATACGATAGATAGCAATAACATACTAAGTCTTCGACAGTTTCAAATGCTTGTACAAAAAAAAATGTCTGGAAACTTTCGGAATGCACCTAGTGCCTTTGGACTGATGTCTGTTATTAGATTAATGCATTTTCCACGAAAAATCATGTAATATTTTCTAATATTTTCATATTCTATTCGATAATTTTACCGTAAACAGTGTAATTCCCACGTGTAAGCTCCTCCTTAGCTCCAGGTATTGTTTGTGCGACACTTGTACAGTTTAATCAAGACATTAAAAAAGGAAAATATCGGAAAAAGGTTATATTGTATTAATCCGTTTTGGACTGAAGATATCCGAAAAAGAATTTCACTTTATTTGATCATGTATTTTTTTTTGTTTGTGTGTGTGTGTGTTTTTTTTTGTTTTTTTTTTTAGCGGAAAAAACATGTTTTTTTACAGCGCGTTAAAAATAGACATCTTGGAATTTTTTAACACAACACGGAGAGATAACTAAATATAAAGCACCGACACTCTCTCCCTCATCTTTAATACTAGCTTTTCTTCCTAAAAATCAACCTTTTGCTCGGTATCATAACAAATTATTTTTTCGCTCTAGAAAAAAAAAAACAAAAAACAAACTGCCTGATAAAATATAAACAAATTTTTTTCCCGAGAATTTCAATCAGATACGTACAAATTATGCTTTTCTCGATATTTTCATTTTTTAAGGTATTGATTAAACTGTACAAGTACCCTTTGCACATCTCATATCGTACGTATTAGGTCGATAAGAAAGTTGTTGCCAAATTTTAAATTTTGGTTTTAAACGACAGATTATGTATCATTTTAACAGCTCTATCTTATCGTATGAATTACAATCTTTTTAACACAATTATGTTTTCTTTTAAGAACGTTGGATACAAGATGATAATAAACGCACATCTTCTAGAGAACTCGGTTCTAAGTTAGACGTAACGCATACAACGGTTTCCAACAACTTGAGGGAGATTGAAAAGAAAAAAACTTTGATCAATGCGTGTCTTACGAAATGAACGACAACCAAAAGCAACGCCCTCATAAAGTGTCATTTTCCCTTCTTTTACGCAATACGAACGACCCGTTTCTCGATTGGGTTATTAATATATAGATGATTGATAACAATATGTTTAACAAAAACTGGGGAACAACTGAGCGAAATCATTTAGGGCATTCACACAACACGCAGAGAAGACGTATTGATACTACAATCAAGTAATCTATTGAGAATCACAAAAGCTAAAGCGGCCCTTTACGACAAGCAGTGACGCTTAGCTCAGTGCTTATACGTCGATGAAGCGCCACGACACTTCTCGAAACCAGAGTCACATCAAAAGAAGTCCACGCTGACTGTTTGGGAGTCATCCATTACAATTCTTTTGGATGCTGGCGAAACCATTCAGGTAGAGAAGTACTGTCAACAAACGAATGAAATATTGTTATCAATCATCTATATATTAATACGATAGCGTGTGTGTTATTTTATGTGTCACGCTTACGTCCGGGTCGTTTAATGGTTATGTACTTCCATTTCTTGTAATAAATATTTTTACCAAGAATTCTTCGTAAGTTTTGGTTTTGGTTTCAGTTTCGATTATAGCTGATGGCTCTTAAGTCATCTATATTTTTTAATAAATAATTTTATCGAAAATTACTAATAAGTTTCGGTTTCGATTATAGCTAATGGCACTCCAATAATCTACTTTCTAAACATAATTTTAGCAACAATTCTTCATAAATCTTGGTTTTATTTAAGCTGTTGGCACTTTAGTAATCTTTTTTCTTATAAATAAATAGCCCAAGAATTCTGCGTAAGTTTTGGTCTCGGTTACGATCATGGCTGAAAGAACTCAAATTATATATAAATATATATATATATATATATATATATATATATATATATATATATAAAATATAACATGGAAATTACATAATTGTCGATGCAATAATTTATTTCAACCTTATGGTATTTTCAAGCATCTTAACTAGACAATTACATTTTTGATACTGAAATCAAGAAAGAAAAAGAATCGGGCCTCGGCCGTCAAAAAACCAGAGGGGGTGGTATTAGCAATCCACTAAATACATTTGATAGAGAGGGTGGCAGGGATTTTTTAAAAAACAACAACAAGAACATTATGACACTTATAAACGGCTGTCCGGTAGCTCGACGTAACAACACACACACACACACACACACACACACACACACACGCAACACACTTGACACGCGTTTACTAACCTAGGAAGAAGAGGGAGAAATATACGGATATAGAGAGAAGGAAATAAAATAAACTGCGCGTAAGGGAAAGAGAAGAAAAAGAAAAAAGAAGAGAGTGACCATCCGCTGCCTGTCATATGGTTCCATTAGTCTAGAATCTCTGAGAAAGAGAAGGGAAAGAAAATGGAGATTAACGCGCGTCATAGAGTTAATTGAGTCATGGAAAGTAAGTCTATTAAAAGATAAATAAAAAAAATTATATACAAAGTTTTAAAACTATCTGTATGTTATCATGTTAAAATTAGTTAGAAATAAATATTATCTAATAATACATTTAAATATTGTATTTGTAATATATTATTATGAATTCAAAAAATTGAGTCTTATGTAGTTAATATTTTATATATTTTTATGTAATTAATTTTATTGGTGATTATAGCGGTCGTTGTAATTTTGCTCACTAATATTTCACTTCCTAATTGATTAAGATGCAGAAAATTGCATTATTAGTCGCCCCCAATTCCATAGGACGTATATAGTTTCGGTTAATATATACTTTTATCTATTCCGTACACAAAAGTATTTTCATGCACGCATAAAGAAATAAATAAAAGAATTATTATTTTAAAGTTTTGTGTTAATTTATATTAAATCTAATAATGTCTAGTGGTAATATTTGATCTTTTTGACTTAAATCAGTTTAATAACTAATGTATTATCTGCAGAGAAAAATTATTTTCTTAAAGCTATCTCATTTATTTATAAGTAATTTGTATAAATAAATGAGATAGCTTTAAGTTTTATATATATATATATATATATATATATATATATATATATATATATATATATATACAAACAATTATATTTTTATAAGTTTTTTTTCGGTTTCGATTCAAGTTAATGCACGAATTATTTTTGAAATCGCAACATTATAATTGATAAAAATCGATAGAACATCAAGTCTATAATAATATATACGAAATCTGCAAGAACAAATAGCATATTTAAACGTATTTTACGACCTGGCTACGCCGGGTGTCCCTGCTAGCTTGGATAAATACTTTTGCAGTTTAAACAAAAAAACTACAATAATATCAGAGCGTATCAATTTACGCTGAATATTTATAGAATGCCAACATCAATATATTATATAGGAATCAGTCCCCTGTGGAATTTCCACAGGTCTCGTTAGTTATTATTATTATTATTATTATTATTATTATTATTATTATTATTGATGATGATGATAGTGATTATTAATAATAACAGCAACAACAATAATGATAACAATCTCTATTAAAACCGAAACAATGTTTACATTTTTAAACGATTACATCAACGAACTGGTGGAGATAAAATGCGTAATTATTGTTTGAAAGAAAGAAAAATGGCTTTCTTTTAGGGTTCATTAAGTATTATTGCAGATCGATGTACATGATTTAAAGGGCGGTAACTCTTCATGAGAGAGTCTAAATTGTTGAAAAAAAAAAACTAATTTTAGATAGACACGCATAATGCTTTCTGGTTGATTAAGCACTATACAGATATAAAAATGTTTCAATCCAATTTTAGTTATCTACTACTTATGATGTTTCTGACTTTTTATAAGAATTGATTATTGGTACTATATGGATTACTTGGACGACATCTCTCATCTTGGACCAATGAAGTCAGGGATAAAGTACTCTGTAAAATACACTTGATATGCTACACTCTTCTGGAGGTTGAAGGTTCAATCGTCAGTGATGATAACACGACAAAATACAATTGCGATTTCCTTAGTACTTTAACCCAATAATGGCTGAGGGAACAAGAGCACGCTATTCCCTGGGATTTAAGAAAGTCTTCCAGTTGATTGTACAGATTACTGGTTTCGACAAAACGAAAAGTTAGAGAAGATACACTTGAAGAAGGTCGAACGCTACATGATCCGAAACGTTGTGAAGATAATACTGAGGAGTAGAACAGTAGTCCGCTAATTTCAAATTATACAAACACTCATTACTAAATTGTGTAATAGCTAGCAATATTAAACCTATCCCCGTAATATTAGCAAGGGATATTAAATCTATTTTTGTTAAAATAGCAAGGGATATTAAATCTATTTTCGTTATAATAGCAAGGGATATTAAATCTATCCTCGTTACAATAGCAAGGGATATTAAATCTATCCTCGTTATAATAGCAAGGAATATAAAATCTATTTTCGTTATAATAGCAAGGGATATTAAATCTATTCCCGTTATAATCGCAAGGGATATACAATCTATCCCCGTTATAATAGCAAGGGATATTAAATCTATTTTCGTTATAATAGCAAGGGATATTAAATCAATTCTCGTTATAATAGCAAGGAATATTAAATCTATCCTCGTTATAATAGCAAGGCATATTAAATCAATTCTCCTTATAATAGCAAGGGATATTAAATCTATTCTCGTTATAATAGAAAGGAATATTAAATCTATTCTCGTTATAATAGCAGGGAATATTAAATCTATTCTCGTTATGATAGCAAGGGATATTAAATCTATTCTCGTTATAATAGCACGGGATATTAAATCTATCAACGTTATAATAGCAAGAGATATTAAATCTATTCTCGTTATAATAGCAAAGAATATTAAATCTATTCTCGTTATAATAGCAAGGAATATTAAATCTATTCTCGTAATATTAGCAAGGGATATTAAATCTATCCTAATTATAATAGCAAGGAATATTAAATCAATTCTCGTTATATTAGCAAGGAATATTAAATCTACCCTCGTTATAATAGCAAAGGATATTAAATCTATTATCGTTATAATAGCAAGAGATATTAAATCTATTCTCGTTATGACAGCAAGGGATATTAAATCAATCCTCGTTATAATAGCAAGGGATATTACATTTATTCTCGTTATAATAGCAAGAAATATTAAATCTATTCTCGTTATAATAGCAAGGAATATTAAATCTATTCTCGTTATAATAGCAAGGAATATTAAATCTATTCTCGTAATATTAGCAAGGGATATTAAATCTATCCTAATTATAATAGCAAGGAATATTAAATCATATCTCGTTATATTAGCAAGGAATATTGAATCTATCCTCGTTATAATAGCAAAGGATATTAAATCTATTATCGTTATAATAGCAAGGGATATTAAATCTATTCTCGTTATAATAACAAGGGATATTAAATCAATCCTCGTTATAATAGCAAGGGATATTACATTTATTCTCGTTATAATAGCAAGAAACTTTAAATCTATTCTCGTTATAATAGCAAGGAATATTAAATCTATTCTCGTTATAAAAGCAAGGGATATTAAATCTATTATCGTTATAATAACAAGGAATATGCAATCTATTCTCGTTATCATAGCAAGGAATATTAAATCTATTCTCGTTATAATAGCAATGGTATATTAAATCTATCACCGTTATAAGAGCAAGGGATATAAAATCTATTTTCGTTATAATAGCAAGGAATATTACATCTATTCTCGTTACATTAGCAAGGAATATTAAACCTATTCTCGTTATAATAGCAAGGAATATTAAATTTATTGTCGTTATAATAGCAAGGGATATAAAATATATTCTCGCAATAAATAGACAGGAATATTACATCTATTCTTGTTATAATAGCAAACATTAAATCTATTCTCGTTATAATAGCAAGGAATATTAAATCTATTCTCGTTATAATAGCAGGGTATATAAAATCTATTCTCGTTATAATAACAAGGGATATTAAATCTATTATCGTTATAATAGCAAGGGATATTTAATCTATCAACGTTATAATAGCAACGGATATTAAATCTATTCTCCTTATAATAGAAAAGAATATTAAATCTATTCTCGTTACGATAGCAAGGGATATTAAATCTATTCTCGTTATAATAGCAAGGGATATTAAATCGATTTTCGTTATAATAGCAAGGGATATTAAATCTATCCTCGTTATTATAGCAAGGGATATAAAATATATCAACGTTGTAAGAGCAAGGGATATAAAATCTATTCTCGTTATAATAGCAAGGAATATTACATCTATTCTCGTTACATTAGCAAGGAATATTCAATCTATTCTCGTTATAATAGCAAGGAATATTAAATTTATTGTCTTTATAATAGCAAGGGATATAAAATATCTTCTCGTTATAAAAGAAAAGAATATTAAATCTATTCTCGTTATAATAGCAAGGGATATTAAATCTATTCTCGTTATAATAGCAAGGGATATTAAATCTATTCTCGTAATAATAGCAAGGGATATTAAATCTATTTTCGTTATAATAGCAAGGGATATTAAATCTATCCTCGTTATAATAGCAAGGGATATTAAATCTATCCTCGTTATAATAGCAAGGGATATTACATCAATGTTCGTTATAATAGCAAGGGATATTAAATCTATTCTCGTTATATTAGCGAGGAATATTAAATCTATTCTCGTTATAATAGCAGGGAATATTATATCTATTCTCTTTATAATAGCAAGGGATATTAAATATATTCTCGTTATAATAGCAAAGGATATTAAATCTACCAACGTTGTAATAGCAAGTGATATTAAATCTATTCTCGTTATAATAGCAAAGAATATAAAATCTGTTCTCGTTAAAATAGCCAGGAATATTAAATCTATTCTTGTTATAATAGCAATGGATATTAAACATATGCTCGTTATTATAGCAAGGGATATTAAATCCATCAACGTTATGAGAGCAAGGAGTATTAAATCTATTCTCGTTATAATAGCAAGGGATATTAAATCTATTCTCGCTAAATTAGCAAGGAATATTAAATCTATTTTCGTTATAATAGCAAGGGATATTAAATCTATTCTCGTTATAAAACGGGAATACTAAATCTATTCTAGATATAATAGCAGGGAATATTACAATCTATCCTCGTTATAAGAGCGAGGGATATACAATCTATTCTCGTTATAATAGCAAGGGATATTAAATCTATTCTCGTTATAATAGCAAGGAATATTAAATCCATACTACGTATAATAGCAAGGGATATTAAATCTTTTCTCGTTATAATAGCAAGGAATATTAAATCTATTCTCGTTATAATAGCAAGGGATATTAAATCTATTAACGTTATAATTTGCGTTTTAATAGCAAGGAATATTAAATCTATTCTCGTTATAATAGCAAGGGATATTAAATCTATCCTCATTATAATAGCAAGGGATATTACATCTATTCTCGTTATAATAGCAAGGAATATTAAATCTATTGTCGTTATAATAGCTAGGAATATTAAATCTATTCTCGTTATAATATCAAGGAATATTAAATGTATTCTCGGTATAATAGCAAGGAATATTAAATCTATTCTCGTTATAATAGATAGGGATATTAAATCTTTTCTCATTATAATAGCAAGGGATATTAAATCCATCCTCGTTATAATAGCAAGGGATATTAAATCTATTCTCGTTGTAATAGCAAGGAATATTAACTCTATTTTCGTTATAATAGCAAGGAATATTAACTCTATTCTCGTTATAAAAGCAAGGGATATTAAATCAATCCTCGTTATATTAGCAAGGGATATTACATCTATCCACGTTATAATAGCAAGGGATATAAAATCTATTCTCGTAATAATAGCAAGGAATATTAAATCTATTCTCGTTATATAGCAAAGAATATTAAATCCATCCTCGTTATAATAGCAAGGGATATTAAATCTATCAACGTTATAATATCAAGGGATATAAAATCCATTCTCGTTACATAAGCAAGGATATTAACTTTATCCTCGTTATAATAGCAAGGGATATACAATCTATTCTCGTTATAATAGCAAGGGATATTAAATCTATTCTCGTTATAATAGCAAAGAATATTAAATCCATCCTCGTTATAATAGCAAGGGATATTACATATATTCTCGTAATAAGAGCAAGGAATATTAAATCTATTATCGTTATAATAACAAGAAATATTAAATCTATTCTCGTTATAATAGCAAGGGATATTAAATAAATCCTCGTTATAATAGCAAGGGATATTAAATCTATCAACGTTATAATATCAAGGGATATAAAATCCATTCTCGTTACATAAGCAAGGAATATTAAATCTTTTTTCGTTATAATAGCAAGGAATATTAAATCTATTCTCGTAATAATAGCAATGGATATAAAATTTATTCTCGTTATACTAGCAAGGAATATTAAAACTATTTTTGTTATAATAGCAATGGATATTTAATATATCTTCGTTATTATAGCAAGTGATATTATATCTATCAACGTTATAAGAGCAAGGGATATTAAAACTATTCTCCTTATAATAGCAAATATTGTAAATCTTTGCTCGTTATAATAGCAAGAAATATTAAATCTATTCTCGTTATAATAGCAGGGAATATAAAATATTTTCTCGTTATAATAGCAAAGAATATTTAATCTATATTCGTTATAATAACAAGGAATACTACATCTATGTTCTTTATAAAAGCAAGGGATATTAAATCTATCCTCATTATAATAGCAAGGGATATTAAATCTATTCTCGTAATAATAGCAAGGAGTATTAAATCTATTCTCGTTATAATAGCGAGGAATATTAAAACAATTCTCGTTATAATAGACAGAAATATTAAATCTATTATCGTTATATTAGCAAGGAATATTAAATCAATCTTCGTTATAATAGCAAGGGATATTAAATCTATTCTCGTTATAATAGATAGGGAGATTAAATCTATTCTCGTTAAAATAGCAAGGAATATTAAATCTATTCTCGTTATAATAGCAAGGGATATAAAATATTTTCTCGTTATAATACCAAGGGATATTAAATCCATCCTCATTATAATAGCAAGGGATATTAAATCTATTCTCGTTATAATAGCAAGGAATATTAACTCTATTCTCGTTATAATAGCAAGGAATATTAAATCTATTCTCCTTACAAAAGCAAGGGATATTAAATCAATCCTCGTTATAATAGCAAGGGATATTAAACTCATCCACATTAAAATAGCAAGGGATATTAAATATATCCTCGTTATAATAGCAAGGACTATAAAATCTATTCTCGTTATAATAGCAAGGAATAGTAAATCTATTCTCGTAATAATAGCAAGGGATATTAAATATATCCTCGTTATTATAGCAAGGGATATTAAATCTATTCTCGTTCTAATATTAAGGAATATTAAATCAATTCTCGTTATAATAGCAACGGATATTACATCTATCCTCGTTATAATAGGAAGGAATATTACATCTATTCTCGTTATAATAGCAAAAATATAAAATCTATTCTCGTTATAATTGCAAGGAATATTAAATCTATTCCCGTTATAATAGCAGGGAATATTAAATCTATTCTCGTTATAATAGCACGGGATATTAAATCTATTCTCGTTATAATAGCAACAGATATCAAATCTATCCCCGTTATAATAGCAAAGGATATTAAATCTTTTTACGTTATAATAGCTAGGGATATTAAATCTATTCTCGTTATAATAGCAAGGAATATTAAACCTATTCTCGTAATAATAGCAGGAAATATTAAATCTATTCTCGTTATAAAAGCAAGGGATAGTAAATCTATTCTCAATACAATAGCTAGGGATATTAAATCTATCCATGTTATAACAGCAAGGGATAATTAAGAAAATTAAATCTATTCTCGTTATAATAGCAAGGAATATTTAATCTATTCTCGTTTTAATAGCAAGGAATATTAAATTTATTCTTGTTATAATCGCAAGGGATATTTAATCTATTCTCGTTATAATAGGAAGGGATATGAAATCTATCAACGTTATAATAGCAAGTGATATAAAATCTATTCTCATTATAATAGCAAGGAATATTAAATCTATTCTCGTTATAATATCAACGAATATTAAATCTATTCTCGTTATAATAGCAATGGATATTAACTCTATTCTTGTAATAATAGCAAGGGATATTCTATCAAGTCTCGTAATAATAGACAGGAATATTTAATCTCTTCTCGCTATAATAGCAAAAATATTATATCTATTCTCGTTATAATAGCAAGGGATATCAAATCTTTCCTCGCTATAATAGTAGGGGATATTATATCTATCCTCGTTATAATAGCAAGGGATATTAAATCTTTTCTCGTTACATTAGCAGGGAATATAAAATTATTCTCGTAATAATAGCAAGGGGTATTAAATCTTTTCTCGTTATAATAGCAAGGGATATTAAATCTATCCACGTTATAATAGCAAGGGATATTAAATCTATTCTAGTTATAATAGCAAAGAATATTAAGTCTATTCTCGTTATAATAGCAAGGAATATTAAATCTTTTCTCGTTAAAATAGAAAGGGATATTAAATCTATCCTCATTAAAATAGTAAGGGATATTAAATCTATCTTCGTTATAATAGCAAGGAATATTAAATATATTCTCGTTATAATAGCAAGGGATATTAAATTCTATTCTCGTTATAATACACAGGAATATAAAATCTATTCTCGTTCAAATAGCAAAAATATTAAATTAATCCTCGTTTTAATAGCAAGGGATATTAAATTTATTCTCGTTATAATAGCAAGGAATATTAAATGTATTCTCGTTATAATAGCAAGGGATATTTAATCTATCCATGTTGTAATAGCAAGGGATATTAAATCTATTTTCGTTATAATAGCAAGGGATGTTAAATCTATCCTCGTTAAATTAGCAAGGGATATTAAATCTATTTTCGTTAAAATAGCAAGGGATATTAAATCTATTCTCGTGACATTAGCAAGGAATATTAAATCTATTCTCGTTATTATAGTAAGGAACAGTAAATTTATTCTCGTTATACTAGCAAAGAATATTTAATCTATTCTCGTTATAATAGCAAGGGATATAAAATCTATCCACGTTATAATAGCAAGGGATATTAAATCTATTCTCGTTATAATAGCAAGGAATATTAAATCTATTCTCGTTATAAAAGCAAGAGATATAAAATCTATCCTTATTATAATAGCAGGGGATATTAAATATATTCTCGTTATAATAGCAAGGAATATTAAATCTATTCTCGTTATAATAGCAAGGGATATTAAATCATATCTCGTTATAATAGCAAGGGATATTAAATCTATTCTCATTAAAATAGCAAGGGATATGAAACCTATTCTCGGTTGAATAGCAAGGAATATTTAATCTATTCTCGTTATAATAGCAAGGCATATTAAATCTATTCTCGTTATAATATCAAGGAATATTTAATCTATCCTCATTATATAGCAAGGAATATTACATCTGTTCTCCTTATAATAACAAGGAATATTAAATTTATTTCCGTTATAATATCAAGGAATATTATATCTATTCTGTTTATAATAGCAAGGAATATTAAATCTATTCTCGTTATAATAGCAAGGGATATTAAATCTATCCTCGTTATAATAGAAAGGGATATTAAATCCATTCTCGTTATAATAGCAGGGAATATTAAATATATTCTCGTTATAATAGCAAGGGATATTACATCAATCCTCGTTATAATAGCAATGGATATTAAATCTATCCACGTTATAATAGCAAGTGGTATTAAATCTATTCTAGTTATACAAGCAAGGGATATGAAATCTGTTCTCGTTATAATAGCAAGGAATATTAAATCTAATCTTGTTATAATAGATAGGAATATAAAATCTATTCTCGTTCAGATAGCACAAATATTAAATTAAAATCTCGTTATAAAAGCAAGGGATATTAAATCTATTCTTGTTATAATAGCAAGGGAGATTAAATTTATCCTCAATATAATAGCAAGGAATATTACATTTTTTCTCGTTCTAATAACAAGGAATATTAAAGGTATTCTCGTTATAATAGCAAAGAATATTAAATCTAGTCTAGTTATAATAGCAAGGGATATTAAATCTATTCTCGTTATAATAGCATGGGATGTTAAATCTATCCTCGTTATAATAGCAAGGGATATTAAATCTATGTTCGTTAAAATAGCAAGGGATATTAAATCTATTCTCGTGACATTAGCAAGGAATATTAAATCTATTATCGTTATAATAGCAAGGAATAGTAAATGTATTTTCGTTATACAAGCAAAGAATATTTAATCTATTCTCGTTATAATAGAAAGGGATATTAAATCTATCCACGTTATAATAGCAAGGGATATTTAATCTATTCTCGTTATAATAGCAAGGCATATTAAATAAATCCTCGTTATAATATCTAGGGATATTAAATCTATTCTCGTTATAATAGCAAGGAATATTTAATCTATTCTCGTTATAATATCAAGGAATATTAAATCTATCCTCATTATATAGCAAGGAATATTACATCTGTTCGTATTATAATAGCAAGGAATATTACATCTATCCGTATTATAATAGCAAGGAATATTAAATATATCCTCGTTATAATAGCAAGGAATATTAAATCTATTCTCGTTATAATAGCAAGGGATATTAAATCTTTTCTCGTTATAATAGCAAGGTATATTAAATCCATCCTCGTTATAATAGAAAGGGATATTAAATCTATTCTCGTTATAATAGCATGGATTATTAAATCTATTCTCGTTATAATAGCAAGGAATATTAAATCTTTTCTCGTTATAATAGCCTGGGATATTACATCAATCTTCGTTATAATAGCTATGGATATTAAATCTATCCACGTTATAATAGCAAGTGATATAAAATATATTCTCGTTATAAAAGCAAGGAATATTAAATCTGTTCTCGTTATAATAGCAAGGAATATTAAATCTATTCATGTTATAATAGCAAGGAATATTAAATCTATTAATGTTATAATAGCAAGGAATATTAAATCTTTTCTCATTATAATAGACAGGAATATAAAATCTATTCTCGTTCAAATAGCAAAAATATTAAATTAATCCTCGTTATAAAAGCAAGGGATATTAAATCTATTCTCGTTATAATAGCAAGGAATATAAAATCTATTCTCGTTATAATAGCAAGGGATATTAAATCTATTCTCGTTATAATAGCAAGGGATATTAAATCTATCCACGTTATAATAGCAAGGGATATTTAATCTATTCTCGTTATAATAGCAAAGAATATTAAATCTATTCTCGTTATAATAGCATGAGATAATAAATCTATCCTCATTATAATAGCAAGGGATATTAAATCTATTCTCGTTATAATAGCAACGAATATTAAATCTATTCTCGTTATAATAGAAAGGGATATTAAATCTATTCTCAGTATAATAGCAACGAATATTAAATCTATTCTCGTTATAATAGCAATGAATATTAAATCTATTCTCGGTTTAATAGCAAGGGATATTAAATAATATCTCGTTATAATAGCAAGGGATATTAAATCTATCCTCATTAAAATAGCAAGGAATATGAAACCTATTCTCGGTTTAATAGCAAGGAATATTTTATCTATTCTCGTTATAATAGCAAGGGATATTAAATCAATCCTCGTTATAATAGCAAGGGATATTAAATCTATTCTCGTTATAATAGCAAGGAATATTAAATCTATTCTCGTAATAATATGAAGTAATATTAAATCTACTCTCATTATATAGCAAGGAATATTACATCTGTTCTCGTTATAATAGCAAGGAATATGTAATCTATTCTCGTTATAATATCAAGGAATATACAATCTATTCTCGTTATAATAGCAAGGAATATTAAATCTATTCTCGTTATAATAGCAAGGGATATTAAATCCTTTCTTGTTATAATAGCAAGGGGTATTACATCCATCCTCGTTATAATAGCAAGGGATATTAAATCTATTCTCGTTATAATATCAGGGAATATTAAATCTATTCTCGTTATAATAGCAAGGTATATTAAATCTACTCTGGTTATAATAGCAAGGAATATTACATCAATCCTCGTTATAATAGCAAGTGATATAAAATCTATTCTCGTTATAAAAGGAAGGAATATAAATCTGTTATCGTTATTATAGCAAGGAATAATAAATCTATTCTCGTTATAATAGCAAGAGATATTAAATCTTTTCTCGTTATAATAGCAAGGGATATTAAATCCATCCTCGTTATAATAGCAAGGGATATAAAATCTATCTCGTTATAAGAGCAGGGAATATTAAATCTATTCTCGATATAATAGCAAGGAATATTAAATCTATTCTCGTTATAATAGAAAGGGATAGTAAATCAATCCTCGTTATAATAGCAAAGGAAAATAAATCTATCCACGTTATAATAGCAAGGGATATTATATATATTCTTATATAATAGCAAGGACTATTAAATCTATTCTCGTTATTATATCAAGCAAGATTAAATCTATTCTCGTTATAATAGCAATGGATATTAAATATATCCTTTTTATTATAGCAAGGGGTATTAAATCTGTCAACGTTATAAGAGTCAGGGATATTAAATCTATTCTCGTTATAATATCAAGGAATATTAAATCTATCATCGTTATATTAGCAAGGAATATTAAATCCATTCTCGTTATAATAGCAAAAATATTAAATCTTTTTTCGTTATAATAGCAAGGAATATTAAATCTATCCTCGTTATAATAGCAAGGTATATTAATTCCATCCTCGTTATAATAGCAAAGAATATTAAATATATCCTCGTTATAATAGCAAGGAATATTAAATTTATTCTCGTTATAAAAGCAAGGAATATTAAATATTATAATAGCAAGGGATATTAAATCAATCCTCGTTATAATAGCAAGGGATACGAAATCTATCCACGTTATAATAGCAAGGGATATAAAAACTATTCTCGTTATAATAGCAAGAAATATTAAATCTATTTTCCTTATAATAGCAAGGAATATTTAATCAATCCTCGTTATAATAGCAAGGGATATTAAATCTATTGTCGTTATAATAGCAACGAATATTAAATCCATTCTCGTTATAATAGCAAGGAATATTAAATCTGTTCTCGTTATAATAGCAATGGATATTAAATCTATTCTCGTTATAATAGCAAGGGATATTATATCTATTCTCGTTATAATAGACAGGAATATTAAATGTATTCTCGCTATAATAGCAAAAATATTATATCTATTCTCATTATGATAGCAGGGAATATTAAATCTATTCTCGTTATAATAGCAAGTGATATTTAATCAATCCTCGTTATATTAGCAAGGGATATTTAATCTATCAACGTTATAATAGCAACGGGATATAAAATCTATTCTCGTTATAATAGCAAGGAATATAAAATCTGTTCTCGTTACAATAACAAGAAATATTAAATCTATTCTCGTTATAATAGCAAGGTATATTAAATATATCCTCGTTATAATAGCAAGGTATATTAAATATATCCTCGTTATAGTAGCAATGAATATTAAATCTATTCTCGTTACATTAGCAAGGTATATTAAATCTATTCTCGTTATAAAAGCAAGGAATATTAAATCTGTTCTCGTTATAATAGCAAGGAATATTAAATCAATTCTGTTTATAATAAACAGGAATATAAACTCTATCCTCGTTATAATAGCAAAATTGTTAAATCTATTCTCGTTATAATAGCAAGGAATATTAAATCTATTCTCGTTATAATAGCAAGAAATAATAAATCTATCCTCGTTATAATAGCCAGGGATATTAAATGTATTCTCGTTATAATAGACAGGAATTTTAAATCTATTCTCGTTATAATAGCAAGGAATATTAATCTATTCCCGTTATAATAACAAGTAATATTAAATCTATTCTCTTTATAATAGCAAGGGATATTAAATCTTTTCTCGTTATAATAGCAAGAAATATCAAATCATTTCTCGTTATAATAGCAAGGAGTATTAAATCTATTCTCGTTATAATAGCAAATAATATTTAATCTATTTTCGTTATAATAGCAAGGAATATTAAATCTATTCTCGTTATAATAGCAAGGGATATAAAATTTATTCTGGTTGTAATAGACGGAAATATTAAATGTATCCTCGTTATAATTTCAAGGAATATTAAAGTTTTCCCTATTATAATAGCAAGAAATATTAAATCTATTCTCGTTATAATACCAAGGAATATTACATCTATCCGTATTATAATAGCAAGGAATATTAAATATATCCTCGTTATAATAGCAAGGAATATTAAATCTATCCTCGTTATAATAGCAAGGAATATTTAATCTATCCCTATTATAATGGAAAGGAATATTTAATCTATTCTCTTTATAATACAAAGGAATATTCTATCTATCCTCGTTATAATAGCAAGAAATATTAAATCTATCCCTATTATAATAGCAAGAAATATTAAATCTATCTCCCTCATAATAGCAAGAAATATTAGATCTATCCCTATTATAATAACAAGGAATATTAAATCAATCCTCGTTATAATAGCAAGGCATATAAAATCTATCTTCGTTAAAAAAGCAAGAAATATTAAATCTATCCTCGTTAAAATAGCAAGAAATATTAAATCTATTCTCCTTTTTATAGCAAGACTATTAAATCAATTCCCATTAAAATAGCAAGGAATTTTAAATCTATCCCCGTTAAAATAGCAATAACTATTAAATCTATCCTCGTTATAATATCAATAATTATAAAATCCATCCTCATTATAATAGCCAGGAATATTTAATCCATCCTCATTATAATAGCAAGGTATATTAAATCCATCCTCGTTATAAGAGCAAGAAATATTAAATCCATCCTCGTTATAATAGCAAGGAATATTAAATCTATCCTCGTTATAATAGCAAGAACTATTACATCCATCCTCCCTATTATAGCAAGGTATATTAAATATATCGTCGCTATAATAGCAAGGTAGATAAAATCCATCTGCGTTATAATAGCAAGAAATATTTAATCCATTCTCACTATAATAGCAAGGTATATTTAATATATCTCGCTATAATAGCCCGGTATATACAATCTATCCTCGTTATAATAGCAAGGTATATTAATTCCATCCTCGTTATAATAGCAAGGAATATTAAATATATCCTCGTTATAATAGCAGGGAATATGAAATCTATCCTCGTTATAATATCAAGGAATATTAAATCTATCCTCGTTATAATAGCAAGAAATATTAAATCAATCCTCGTTATAACATGAAGAAATATTAAATCCATCCTCGTTATAATAGCAACAAATATTAAATCCATCCTAGTTATAATAGCAACAAATATTAAATTCATCCTTGTTATAGTAGCGACATATATTAAATCCATCCTAATTATAATAGCAAGGAATATTACATCAATCTCGTAATAATAGGAAGGAATAATAAACCTGTTCTCGTTATAATAGCCAGGAATATTAAATCTATCCTCGTTACATTAGCAACAATATTAATTCAATCCTCGTTATAATAGCAATAAATATTAAATCTATTCTCTTTATAATAGCAAGGAATATGAAATCTATTCTAGTTATAATAGCAAGGAATATTGAATCTATTCTCGTTAAAAACGCAAAAATATTATATCAATCCTCGTTAAAATAGCAAGGTATATTACATCCATCCTCGTTTTAATAGCAAGAAATATTAAATCCATCCTCGTTATAATAGCAAGAAATATTAAATCCAACTCGTTATAATAGCAACAAATATTTAATCTATCCTCGTTATAATAGCAACAAATATTAAATCTATCCTCGTTATAATAGCATGAATATTAAATCTCTCGTCGTTATAATAGCAGCAAATATTAAATATATCCTCGTTTTAAAAGCAAGGTATATTAAATCTATCCTCGTCCTAATAGCAACAAATATTAAATCTATCCTCGTTATAATAGCAAGGAATATTAAATATATCCTCATTATAATAGCATGTAGACAAAATCAATCCTCGTTACAATAGCAACAAATATTAAATCTATCCTCGTTATAATAGCAAGGAATATTAAATCTATCCTCGTTATAATAGCAAGGAATATTAAATCCATCCTCATTATAATAGCAAGAAATATGAAATCTATCCTCGTTATAATAGCAAGGTATATTAAATCAATCCTCGTTATAACTGCAAGGTATATTAAATATATTCTCGTTATAATAGCAAGGAATATTAAATCTATCATCGTTATAATAGCAAGACATATTAAATCCATCCTCGTTATAATAGCAACAAATATTAAATTCATCCTCATTGTAATAGCAAGGTATATAAAATCCATCCTCGTTATAATAGCAATATATATTAAATCCATTCTCGTTATAATAGCAAGGGATATGAAATCCATCCTGGTTATAATAGCAAGGTATATTAAATCCATCCTCGTTATAATAGCAAGGAATATTAAATCTGTCATCGTTATAATAGCGAGGGATATTAAATTTATAATCGTTATAATAGCAAGGTATATTAAATCCACTCTCGTTATAATAGCAAGTTGTATTTAATCCATCCTCGTTATAATAGCAAAGAATATTAAATCTATCATCGTTATATTAGCATGGTATATTAAATCTATGCTCGTTATAGTAGCAAGGTATTTTAAATCCATCCTCGTTATAATAGCAAGGTATATTAAATCAATCCTCGTTATAATATCAAGGAATATTAAATTTATCCTCATTATAATAGCAAGGTATATTAAATCCATTCTCGTTATAATAGCAAGAAATATTAAATCTATCCTCGTTATAATAGCAATGTATATTAAATCCATTCTCGTTATAATAGCAAGGTATATTAAATCCATCCTCGTTATAATAGCAAGAAATATTAAATCTACCCTCATTTTATTAGCAAGGTATATTAAATCTGTCCTCGTCATAATAGCAAGAAATATTAAATCCAACCCTGTTTGTAATCGCAAGGAATATTAAATCTATCCTCGTTATAACAGCAAGGAATATTAAATTTATCCTCGTTATAATAGCAAAGAATATTAAATACATCCTCGTTATAATAGCAAGGTGTATTTAATCTTTCCTTGTTATAACAGCAAGAAATATTAAATCTATTCCCGTCATAATAGCTAGGAACATTCAATCTATCCTCGTTTTAATAGAAAGGAGCATTGAATCTATCCTCATTATAATAGCAAGAAATATTAAATCTATTCCCATTGTAACAGCAAGGAATATTAAATCTAATCCCATCGTAACAGCAAGGAATATTAAATCTATTCCCGCTATAATAGCAAGGATTATAAAATCTGTTCCCGTTATAATAGCAAGGAATGTTAAAACTATCCCCATTATTTGACGTTTCATAAGTAACCTTGTTTTACAGGAAATATGCCATTTTCATCGATATGAATCAATAGAAAAACAGGAATCCAAATTTTTTTCGTCAATGATTATGAAACAAAATTTTCACGGTGGATATTGGCGTTTACTTTTTATTTTAGAATGCATGATAATTAAAAAGGAGAATCACTTCAAGGCTAACCAAGTCTAAAACGAACCCCTACTGCGAGTCGTTATCTTCTCTGTAAATATTTTCATATCATGTGGTCGAAGCAGGTGGGTCTTCTCTACCTTGCTGAAAAGCTCCTTACACCTAAAATCATCCTGTACTTCTATAAGGCCACTTTTCGCTCACGTACGGTGTATTGCTGTCACATTTGGGTTGGTGCTTCTGTCACTAGTCTATCACTCCTAGACATGTCCTGAACTACCATATAAGTGAAAGCATCTGTCTAATCGAAGAAATGTTACATTCTTTTGCATGTTCTACAAGTATTTTATGGCGAATGATCTGAAGAATTACAAGCACTTGTACCCCGTTTCGACGTAAATACACCAGACAAAGCCAACAAGCAGTTTAATCCCACCCTACCCAGTAGAGGTGTAAGGTCTTCTCCAATAGATTTTTTTTTTTTTACCCAGGACTGCTAGAATTTTTAACTCTCTTCCAGGATTCTGCTTTCCCAACTATACTGACATGCAGAAGTTCAAGTGTAATGTGAACAGACATCTTGCTGCTCAAATTCCTTCTAAAACCCCTGCAACTTCAGTCTCCGAAAGTAGCTCCCTACTTCAAAGTAGCACTGTGCCTTGTTTGGGGTAAAACTGATTTAAAAAAAAAAACTTTCGAATGTGAAAATTTTGTCAAAAAAAAAAAAAAAAAAAGAAATTCATGCCGGTAAGTTATTTGATTTTTTGTATTGCACTGTAATTTTTGTCTAGACACGCGTATAACCCGCTTACTCTTTCTGAAATTAAATTATTTCTACACAGAAATGACTTCAAGGACATTCTAAAATATTAGCACAGATATATACATAATATCACTTTGTTTCACCTAGTATGTTATAGCAAGGTTTCGTGTCATACCTGCCGGCAGGATACCTCATCCCCTAAAAAAGCGGAAAGAAAAGTAAAATAAAAAAGGAGCTGGAAGTATCAACGTAGGTTTTATATAGTGCTTGCTTTCAGTCCTCCCAACCTATAATCACGCCATCTTGAATTTCCCCGGGCGACGTTTCAACGCTCGTAGTATTATTATTAATAGTATTATTGTTATCGTTATTGCTATACAACAAAACAAAAGCTTCATGATGACCTACCAGCACTATCGATGAAAGCAGAGAAGGATTAGAGAATCCGGTCACTGCCTGAGTTACAGCGAAGAGGCAGCCAGCAAGCTAGTTCTCTGTATACCAACAGATGGACACCTAAACTCTGGCAGAAGAAAACTGTCCTACATTGATAAATTGGTACAGGACACAGGATTGGAAAGTGTTCGGGATCTGCAGATTGTCATGCGATATTGATAGAACCGGAGAAGTCGTGTAGATCCGGTAGTGAAACGTCCTGAAAGACGAGGTAGATGAGAGATGATATTGACATAATTTTTATTGGGTGACAAATACCTTTCTGAGATACGTCTGTTATAAGAGACACATGTACGAAAGTGACATGCATTAGAAATAAGCTAATAAAGAGTATTTTCACATTAATATGGGGACTGGTTGATTTTCTTTTTTTTATAATATCAGTGGGTATCTCTGATAACTCATTAGTTGCGGTTATAAATGAAGTTAGCGCAAAGAAAAACAATCGCAAGAGAAGAAAACTGTTTTATGAAAATAGCTCTCGACATCACATGAATCACTTTTCTTTTTTTACACGGTGGTCACCACTTATCAAGGACCGGAAGCCACTCAGGGATAAGGGTTATTGCAAGTACGTTAGTGTGGAGATTTGAAGTGTTTACTTAAGGGGGCGGTTCATTAGGAATTTGTTAACGTTGGACTTGAAGACATCCAAGTTGTAGTCAGGTGGGAAGCAGGCAGATGGAACAGATTTCCACAGGCATGCAGTTCTAAGAAAGAAGCCTTGTTCATGGAATCCACGTTTTGATTTAGGCACATATAAAGAGTGGCGGAAATTTTTCATTCACTTGATATAAGGAGCATACAGGGAGGCAAGAGGATTATGGCAAAGATTGGGATTATTGGCTTTGGAAAAAGAATAATGCCATAGGTAGAAAGAAAACAGAAAGCAGGAAGAGGGTTCCATAATATTGTAGTCCTATGACAGGAAATACTGAAACTGGAAGCTGTATTACATTAAGATATCAAAACAACAAACTGATGCAGACTCCAAACCCACAGATTATTACGTAAAATCGAAGCTAGAAACAGATCAAGCAATTTGAATAACAAATGTTCTAAAATATTCACAGAAAAGAGTGAGAATACCAATCAATTAAATCACATTTCATCATTTTTCATAATTCTTTGATGTGTTACTAATTTCAACAATTAGTATTCATAATTTAAATCAACATTATTGCCCTCCCCTTATTAAAATAATAACTTGGATATATTGTCTGGACTGATTATTTCATTACAAACACACTAGTCCATTAACTCATGTTTCATCATTTTTCATAATTCTTGGATATGTTAGAAATTTTGACATTTATTTTTAATAATTTTGGCCCATATTACCGCCCCCTACTAAAATATAAACATTTATATATTTTCTAGGTTTATTATTTTATTAAAAACACATCACTTTACATTTCATCATTTTTCATAATTCTTGGATAAGTTACTAATTTCGACACTCGTTTCTTATAATTTTAACGCACATTAAACCCCCGGACTAAAATAATAACGTTGATATATTGCCTGGGCTGATTAATTCATTACAAACACACCAATCAATTAACTTATATTTCATCAGTTTACATAATTCTTGGATATGTTACTAATGTAGATAATCATTTTTATATTTTAACCACCATTATCGCCACCATCTTACTAAAATAATAACTTTGATAGAGTGTTAGTGCTGATTATTTCATTACAAACACAACAATCCATTAACTCACATTTCATCATTTCCCATAATTCCTAGATATGTTACTAATTTCGACAATCATTTTTCATAATTTCGACCTACATTATCGCCCACCCCCTTTCTAAAATTAAAAAAAACTTTGATACCTTGTCTGGGCTGATTATTTCATTACAAACACACCAATTCATTATTTTTCACAATTCTTGAATATGTTACTAATTTCGACAATCATTTTTTCATAATTTTAACCCACATTATCGCTTCACTTAATAAAATATTAACTTTGATATATTGCTCGTGCTTATTACTTACAAGCGCATTAATTAATCAACTCACATTTCGTCATTTTTTTATATACTTTATGGTATTAATATGTGGACTCGTTTGATATTTTTTATTATTAATGAGATCTCTGATAATTCATTAATTACAACTGTAAATGTTCTAATAGTATTTATAAAAATGATTGAGACTACTAATATCACGTATGAGAGAGAGAGATGGTACAAAGAAGAAAAATTACATACACGTTTCTGCCCCTTATAAATGCCCCTCCATATTGCCTAAGTACATAGTGTTATAGTAGATTTTAGAGATAGTATAATAGTACAATTAATTAATAATAGATTATGATTACGGCTTCAGAACGACAGATGCCAGTTTTCACCATTTTTGCAGTACTATTTATGAAGAAATAAAATCAAGATAAAATTTTACAAATGCAATGTATTATCTATATTTTATTTCACAAATAAGACGTTTCGCGCACATTTTTTCCTCTTAAATAAAATGTAAAATGTCTTAAGAAAATCGATGTTCACAATGTCACACAAAATTTACAGACAAATATGGTAAGAAGAGGGCAGAAGCGTTTCTTAAAAAATTTAGCTCTCTCCATTTACTGTAAAATTTTCACAATACGCATTACACATTAACTTATAAATATTCCCAAAATTTCAGATTCCTTGGAGTATTTTAAATGAAATTTACGAGGTGTATTATGGGTAGAAATTAGAGTTTCGTAATTTGAAATATTACCGATTTTCACTAAAATTACTTCATAAATATTATGTAACCAATTAAGAAATATTCACTGAATTTCGATTTCTATGTAAGACCCCTTATGCTAAAACATTGAAATTGATACATTGTTCAGAATTAAAATAAATGCATCGCTGTAATTTTTGATCGTTGTAATGTTGCATTGCTGCAATGTTGAATTAGTGTAACGTTGTGTCGCTGCAATATTAAATTAGTGTAACGTTGTTTCGCTGCAATATTATATCTCTGTAATATTGCATCGCTGCCATATTGCATC
>NC_136521.1:39802394-39832394 GCF_053919585.1 Euprymna scolopes
TGTAAATATATGTAAATATATACATGTATATATATATGTGTGTGTGTGTGTGTACCTATATATATTTAAATATATATATAGATATATATATATAAATATTTGTATATAAAAATGTGTAAAGGAATGTATATATACATACATATATATATATATGAGAGAGAGAGAGAGAGAGAGAGGGA
Source organism: Euprymna scolopes (assembly GCF_053919585.1). NCBI lineage: Eukaryota > Metazoa > Mollusca > Cephalopoda > Sepiida > Sepiolidae > Euprymna > Euprymna scolopes. The sequence continues at coordinate 39,802,574 of NC_136521.1, forward strand.
GACATAGAGAGTAGGACAGAGTGAGAGAGAGGGGCTTTATATTTAAATTTCTTTCAGTCAAACATAATTTTCAAAACAAAAATGTATTGTTTTAACAAGTATAATATTTGTAGTAATTTCCCAATTTAATTTAATTTGCTCTACCTAGTATTCTGAGCAATTTTATTTAACTGGGATTGTCTTATATAAAAATATTACTTCCCAAATGTATTTTGTAAGATATGAAATCATTAGATTTTTTAATCTGTGATTAAATACATTTCATTATTTTATATATATATATATATATATATATATATATATATATATATTACTACTTCATTTAGTATAAGCCTGATGAATCCTTGCGTAGATGAAACGCGGAATATTCTGTGTAGCTTAATTGTCATATATATTTTATAATTTACTATATATATATATATATATATATATATATATATATATATATATATATATATCCATTCATGTGAAATCTTTTTATCATTTTTCTTTTGCCTCCTGTTCCCCTTACCTCACCCTTTTTTTAACCAAGTAAGACCTGTGACTTACTTGTAGTTTCATTTAATACTTTTATATGCAAAATCCGATCCTGCATTTTGCTAATTCCTGCCATCTGATGAGAAGGAGAGTATTTCTTCGAAACTCCACGGATTAAGGACTATCCACTTATCTTGTGCTTCCTTTTTTAAAATTAAATATAGGTGTTTAACTCTTTTTCAAGATGTCTTTTAACACGTTTTATTAATCATTTGTTCATATATATATATATATATATATATACATATATATATATATATAGAGAGAGAGAGAGAGAGAGAGAGATAGAGAGAGTGATAGATAGATAGATATAGAGGTTTTTATTTTTTGTTGTCGTTAGCGATACTTTTTAAATGAATTACATTATTATTACGAATGTGCATTTTTACCTAAATGCATTTGGGAATAATTTTCATTTTGACCAATTTGGTACCCCTAAATGAGGAACGTCATATGCATTTTTTTTTCAATATAATTACTGACTTATTATAATTTATTTAAAAGAAACAATATATATATATTTATATATATATATATATATGCATATATATATACATATATATATATACTAGCAGGCCACCCGTCGTTACCCGATCGTAAAATACGCTTAAATATGATATTTTAATTAATGCAGATTTCGTGATTTTTATATCGTATTATATTTGACGCAATATAAACTAACGATTTCAAAAGTTTTAAAAAAAAAAATCACTCGTGTACTACCACCTGAAAGTTTAGCTCACGTTTTACTTTTTCCTTCGATAATAATGACTGTACTATAAAGATATGTTTTCTGCACAGGTAAAATTAAAACATGAACCAATAGGTATTACGTCACGTGCGCCTATTCCTAATGCTTTCCTTCGATCTTCACTTGGAAAATTAGATTTTGTTTTTTTTAATGTTCACACTTTTGCCCCGATTTTCCCCGCCTAAAACTCAAATATCAAGTTTCGCATTGGTTTGAATACATTATATATAAAGTTTCAGTAAAAACTGATGCAGAATGGAAGGCAATCATTTTTAAAAGAAAAATATATACGCATCATAAATATATATAGAAAGAGGTTTGTGTTTTGTGGGGGCCACCTTTTACGCAAAAAATTACGCAAGTGTAAATCCTGTAGAATATCTGCATGAATATAATTACACATAATAGTTAACTAAAGATGATCATTTCATGAGAATACCGATAAAACTAATAGGGATTTAATTAAAATGAATGTTTAAAAGAATATGCAAATTAGCTAGATCTTTTGCAGATAAATATAATTCAACGACTCATGTATAACAAAGTTGTATTTTCTTTTTGAATAAAAAGACAAAAGTGTTTTTTTTTAATATGGATATACATATAAATCAGTTCTCTATGTATTGTTTTAATATATGTGGATTTGTTAGCAATTCCGCAAGCGGATGTGTAAGGCATTCAAATGTTTATGATAAAGTTCCTCCTCAGGCACCAAATTCTGGCAGGTTTCCCTGCTATATTTGTGAACGATTATGCAAGGCTGAAATCAGGTTGAAGAGGCAACAATATGCATATTGTACGCGGGGCATGTTAGAAATTGACATCGTTAAAAGTTAATTAGTTATTATCAATCTATCTGTCTATCTATCTATTTGTCTATCTATTTAGTGATATTGTTAAAATAGTTTATCTTTGGAGTTATTTAGTGTTTATAGGATAAAGTGTAGCAATGGGTTTTAACTGAGGATGTTTACCTAAATCGCACAGGTTAAATAAACAAAATAACCTTTGGCAAGCATACGTGGAAAAGTCGCGCGTAAGATACGTGTTCTTTTTTAATGATGGTGTAACGGAACGGAGTTGAAGAGGTCGGGAAGTTTAGTCAGTCTAAGAGTTTGAGTTTGGTCACGGAAGTGAACAGACGTACTTCAAGCCAGTAAGCGAGGCTGTGAAGAACAAGCATGTAGACCCGCAATGCAGACACCTTGTGAAGACCATTTGAGACAATGAAATGAATTTGTATTTAAAAAATATAAAGTGTCGTTCGGTGGTTTCACAAAAGAAAGAAAGGATAGAGGTCTCAATTGGTTATGGTGTTGGTAATTTCATGTATATTCACGGATCCCAACAGTGAAAATAGAAGAACTCTTGAAGAAAGAAGAGCTATGACTCATATATTATTATTCTTATAAAAAATGATACCTTTAAGTAGATTTGTATTATAATATATACCTGTGTGATAACTATCTGATACAACAATATCTCTCGCCCACTATACAACATATTACACGTTTCATCCCTAATTATGTAAAATAACTGCTTTGGATATGACCTTAAACTATATCCGATGGTGAGGCCTCAGCTTGCAAGTGTTGGGGGTGTGGGGGCCACCTCATTAATTGTCATTGCTCCCAGGTACACTCTGACCCGGAGTGGTAGTACATGTTAGGGTCCCAAGTATGGGTTAAATAGAAACTGACTTGAAAAAAAAAAATTCTATTAAAAACGTGTTCTTCAAAATCCCTTGATTCGGCATTAAATCCATAAATATGAAAGCGAAAATGTATGTATGTATGTATGTATGTGTGTTCGCTTTTTCTATATGTCTACAAAAGACTTTTTTCAGAGAAGCGGTCGGTCGCTTCACAACTTTTTAAAACTTTTTATATCACATATAAATCGTAATATCTCAGAATTAACAACGAAGCTCGCCTGTCTATTTAATTTGCTCGATTTCGGGAAGATAAATATTCAACATTTGTCGCTCGCCGCATGTGGGCTAGTCTTTTTCCTATAACATCTTGGGAAAAATAATATCCCGCAGTCAAACTTGACCTCATTAACTCATTAAAACGGGCACCTGCCAAATCCAAGTAATTAAATAAATTCAAACGTGTTTCCGTTAGCATCTCGCGGTGGGGCAATCGTTAACGTCGCACTTTTTTTTTTTTCACACTTTAATTTACAACTTTCCCTCAAGGGTTCGGGTTCGATCCTCATACTTCCTTTTTTACCCCCCCCCGCCCCCGGAGTTTCCATATACACCTCCAAACACCCAGGCAACGCCGGGTACCCCTCGCTAGTAACTTAGAAATGGTAAATATGCCGTAAAACAAACAACCAACCATGTTTTAGTGTCGATCTCCCCTACAATATAAGAGACATAAAGCAAAAGAGATGGCAAGCTTCTTTCAAGAAGTTGGAATCATTATACACACTCACATACATGCACACACGGAAACACACACACACACACACATTATATATATATATATATATATATATATATATATATATATATATATATATATATATATGGGAATTATCAACCATTTATAATAAACTGACAGATTGACTGATAGAAAGACTGACACGCAGATTCAATCTCTTTGATACCAATAACTCTCGGAGATAGATACAAAGATACGGCTTTCACTTTTGGCCCAGTCTCTTTAACGTAGGTCGTCATAGTTGTCAAGATATAATCTTTTTTGCTTTCGTTGCACTATATCATTTGGCGGATGGATATATGAGTAATTCATGACGGCGTAGGATCGACCTTCTTGCCCTCACCTCTCAACATCGACAAGTAGTTCGTGTTTTATGCCCGTCTTCTGAAGCATTGCGCCCTGTTTCTCCCCGCCCCCAGTCCTTTTTTTTTTTTTCTCGTCTGTAATGTCGCTATACATAATGTCGCCATGAAAGAAAATGGTACCGAGAACAGGAACATAATGAAGGGGGGGGGGTCAATCGTGAACATAATATATAATAGAGACAGGGCTGAATGAAAAGGGAGAAGAAGTAGATAGAAAGAAGAGGAGAGACTGATATATAGCATGAAAAGAAAGAATCAGAGTAGGAAAGAAAAAGAAATGTTTGAAAGGGAAAGACTGATGAAAACAACATTGGAGAAAGAAAGATGGAAACGGGAGATTGAAGAAAGATAGAAAGAAGTTATGATAGATATTTTTTTAAAGAAATTACATATCAATCCAAACAAGGCACAGTGTCACTTTGATGTAAGTGACTACTACTATAAGAGACATAAGTTGCAGGGGTCCCATGTAGGGAGTTGAGCAGCAAGATGTATTTTCACATTACACCTGAACTTCTGCATGTCAGTACAGTTGGAGAAGCAATAACCCAGAAGGGAATTCCAAACTGTAGCAGTTCTGGGGGATAAACTATTAGAGCAGAAACCTTTCTTAGATCTATGAATCTTCTTTTTTTTTTTTTTACACAGTGATCACCACTTATCAAGGCCCGGAAGCCACTCAGGGATAAGGGTTATTGCAAGTACATTACGTTAGTGTGGAGATTTGATGAAGTGTTTAATTAAGGGGGCGGTTCATTAGGAATTTGTTAACGTTGGACTTGAAGACATCCAAGTTGTAGTCCGGAGGGAAGCAGGCAAACGGAACAGAGTTCCACAGGCGTGCAGTTCTAAGAAAGAAGCTGTGTTCATGGAATCCGCGTTTTGATTTAGGCACAGATATAGAGTGGGGGGAAATTTTTCACAGTGGATTCAGCTAGACGGGTGTTTTTCGTGAAAGATTGGCGAGGGGGGGACCAGAGATTGGAGTTCAGAAATTGCGAAGGTGTGGAACTTTGCTGCTTGTCGGGTTTCTCGGGGGTATTTAAGTCGAGCAGGTAAAAGGGCTTGTATTTCGTCGTAAAGGACGATCACGGTAGAGAAGTATGTAACGTCACAGCTGTAACGAGAAGTCACGCGTGGCGGCAGAACGAGGAAATAAATGTCGTTGTTACAACAAACGTGAAGTCGAGATGTTACTTGTCTAGTGTTCTTTGCGACGTACTCTGCTACAACGTGTTGGGTCTTGAAATATAAGTTGGGAAATTGATGAAGATGGAAACAAAGTAAGAAATGGGATACCTGAGGAGTCCGAAAATGCAGAGATGATGCTGTGAATTCGGTCATGACTTTCGGAACGTTACAGACAGGATCAATTGATAGTAAATGAAAAGTAAACAACATGATAAAAAAAAATGAAAAAGAAAGAAAAAATAGAACGATAAAGTGATAATAGAGAAAATTACGAAAGAAATTTCAAGTGACAAAAAAAAGTAGAAAGCCGAATAAAGTTCCGATCGCTCTACATATTACGGACCGAACAAAACGGACTTTGCAATTTTGTTGGCGATTGCCAAACGTGAGATTTTCGATTCAGCTCCCAAATTCTATGAGTGATCTTTCTCCAAAAGGGGGAAGAATTGTTGTTTTCTGAGTAGGAATCTCTGCATATACCTCTTATCGTTGACTTTTAAATGGTATATACATATATAGTTTATATTTGCATGCAGCAGCTTCATATCTTCTCCTAAGCGCTTAAAATAAAATGACAAAAAACATCGCTCCGAATATCCTTAGACAAGTTATTCGTCTTAGCCTCTCAACGGCTACCATCTCGAAATCTGTCTATCAAGCTTGTTCTACGTTTTCGGCATTTATGTTCCTCCCCGGCGCTATCCACTACTAACTGAACCTCTATACTCAGGGATATTGTCAAACATTCTTTTAGTAAAATCGTTTCGAATAAGGCATGAAGAAACTGACAAGAACGAATGATGGTTATCGCAAAGACCGGGGATACCTACTTATTTTAGTATTGAAAAGACAAAGGTTATATGTAGGGGACAAAGTTAGTAGGAAGAGATTATCACTAGTCTGCGGTTCTTTGAAAGTAGCTACTGGACTAGGAAGCTATTTGACGACGAAATATCAAAACAGTGAATTGATATAACAAACACGTAATATAGACTGGAATAAAAAAAAATCAGGGAAAAATCAGAAAATTCTTTAATACAATTAAAAAAAAATGAAGCGAAGATTAAGAGCCGAACAACGGGTGGGGCCAATCAAATTGCAGTTACGTTTCAACATCTTATCTAAATCCCTCAATTGGGATAGTGATGCACGAGCCAAATATGGTAACAATACTCCACATGGCTCTTATATTGGGGAGGCTCCATGTTTTTACAAGCTTATGTCCTTGACCATTACTCCTGATAAGAAATGGAACACGTACATCAAATATGTTGCTAAAATCGCTGGAAAAATTATGGGATCCTTCTATCGATCCAGTAGATATCTCACTGCTGGTGCAATTCTCTATCTATATAAAACGCCAGGTACGGCCTAGGAGGGAGTACTGTTGCTACACCTAGACGGGAGCTGCTAGAAAGAACTTATTCTTCTTTGACAGAGTTCAAAATAGATTTCGTAGTCTAGTGGGGATGCCCTTTTCTCTTCCCTGCAACCTCTTTCTCACAAAAGAGACGTTGCGAACATGTCTCTGCTATATCGTTATTTTCATGGCAAGTGCCCGTCTGAGTTCCAATCTATAGCACCCCCCCTCATTAAACTTTCACGAGAAGCACTCGTCTAGCTGAAAACACTATTAATAATTTCACCCACTCTTTATCTGTGCCTAAACCTAAACATACATTCTATGAACAAAGCGTCTTTCTTAGAACTGCCACCTTGAGAACATCTTCCTTTCACCTACTGTCGGTCTGACTATTATATTGTTATCTTCAAGTCCAACGTAAACAATTTCTTGATGAGCTGTTCCTCTTAATTAATCCAATTTAACAAATTTCCACTACTTTACGATTACTACGTCATTGTCCCATTGACCACTGTCCACTTATAACCTTTATCCTCGAGTGGCCTCTGGGCTTTGATAAATGGTGACTCCTTTGTAAAAGTAAACGCACATGACCTCATAGCATATTTGTAAAGATAGAGAAAAGCTTCGACTTGTAGGGAAATGTTTAGAGTTACAAAAAGAACCTGTTTACGTAAAGCAGAACGAGTACTAGATCAAATAAAACGTGCGCCAGAGCAACTTTCTTATTTAAATTTTAATTCCAAACAAGCAAGTTGCTCTGCCCCACCTTGTGTATGCACTCCAAGAAAAATTTGATGAAAACGAAAGATCAAGAATTGCCCAACGTGGCTACAAATTTCATTCGTCTTTTTCGCAGTATAACAGAGCGCGTATGGTGGGCATATGCAAATACCGTCACGGTAAGGCAAACGAAAAAGACTATAAAAAGAAGAGAATGCACATCAGAGAATACGATCACGTTAGAGCTCTGGGTCTAGTCACGGCTGTAACGGGAAGTCAGGCGGGAGAACGGGGAAATAAACAACAAAAGAGGAGTCGATATATTACTTGTCTAATATTCCTTGCGACATACTCTGCTACAACGTGTTGGATCTTGAAGTGCCTATGTGTTAACGAGTCGGTAAGCGTGTAACGTTACACTATGATTAAAGTGTAGTATGTGTTCTAATACTACACTTAATTTTTTTTCGTCCTTAGTTGATGAAGTGGAGCTCCGTCTATACTAAAAATAGATATATTCAAATTTGAGAATCTTCATGGTCCCCAAAACCGAATTGTTTCATGTTTTTCATGTAGGAAGGTAAGTAAATAACGATTTATGACTTAAAACAATTTTTTTTTACACAGTGATCACCACTTATCAAGGCCCGAAAGCCACTCAGGGATAAGGGTTATTGCAAGTACATTACGTTAGTGTGAAGATTTGATGAACTGTTTACTTAAGCGGGCGGTTCATTAGGAATTTGTTAACATTGGACTTGAAGACATGCAAGTTGTAGTCCGGTGGGAAGCAGGCAGATGGAACAGAGTTCACCAGGCGTGCAGTTCTAAGAAAGAAGCTTTGTTCATGGAATCCGCGTTTTGATTTAGGCACAGATATAGAGTGGGGGAAATTTTTCACAGTGGATTCAGCTAGACGGGTGTTTTTCGTGAAAGATTGGGGAGGGGGGACCAGAGATTTGGAGTTCAGACGAGCATTTGCCATGGAAATAACGATAAAACAAGGATAGGCTTGCAACGTCTCTTCTGTGGGAGAGAGGCTGCAGGGTAGAGAAAAGGGCATCCCCCACCAAGCCACGAAGTCTATTTTGTACTCTGTCAAAGCAGGATAGGCTGTTTTTAGCAGCTCCTGTCCAGATATGACAACAGTACTCCATCCTTGGATGTACCTGGCTTTTATATAGATAGAGAATGGCATTCGTAGTGAGATATCTTCTGGAGCTGTAGAAGGATCCCACCATCTTTCCAGCGACCTTGGCAACAGACTTGATGTACGTGTTCCATTTCAGATCAGGAGTAAAGGTCAAACCCAGAAGCTTGTCAAAACACGGGGCATCCATCAGCATTGATGCCAGATGGGGATAAGAGTGTGGATGATGTAAGGATAGGAGTTTGGTTTTGGATGCATTAAAGGTAACCAGCCACATCTTTCCCCACTGAACCACGCGCTCAAGATCAGAGGAGAGAGAATCAGAGTGAACTTTGTCATTTACAGCTTTGATGTGTTGCCGTAGATGGTCGTGTCATCAGCATAGATGCCAACGAATGATTTAAATTTAATGAGTTTCCAGACTTTCGCAAATCTGCCGCATCTACAGTTCCTCGGCAATAATTGTGGGTACAGTTCGTTCACTTACATCAAACTGTTATTGCCATATATAAACATACGAGACTTCTTATCCGTGAAATTCTTTATTTGGCTAATAAATTCTCGTGTTCTGACTTCCTTACTTATCCCACACCCTTTATCATCCCTCACAGACGCCCTGCTTTCCTTGAATAGCAGATGTACCTCAAAAACTGATTTTTTTGTCCTAAAGCAGTCTGAAGCATTCCATACCTTTCTGTGGAATTTCTCCAAGTCTACAAAAATAATTTTATTGCATATCATTTTTTCTAAATTGTCCTCGCGATAAGATTGCATTTTTGAAATTGACCAGCTGTCTAGGGTGTATCTAAATCCTCGCTGTAGCTTTGTAGAAACTATAAATATTGGTCAGAACATGTATAAGAGAAGCATTAACATACTGAATTTCCAAGTGTCTGCGACAATTTTAGATGCCTGCACAAAAAAGATCTGCAACTTATTTAAGGAATCTCGTAAGTAAAGAGAGTTTTATGAAAACTTTGATATGCTGCAAAAAAGTGCTTTGGCATTAAAATGGCTTCGAAATATATTATATTGATTTTAAAATAACTTATAAACGAGTTAAAATGAGTTTCGTATCAAAATGGTCTGACAAATTATTGATATAATATAAAAGAGTTGATGGCATAATACCCTTAACACACCGGTTCCCGTCAGATCACTGAAGTTAAGCAACGATGAGCCTGGCCAGTACCAGATGGGTGACTATTTGAGACTTCCAGGTGCTGTATGTGCTCTCCGCTTATCTTGGCATTGTTTCCAATCGTCCTGGACTTCTCCTTGCCATTTGACTCAAGCAATGCCGATTCAGCAGAGATGTGATTGGAGATTGCGCAACCCTTGCCAGATTTTTTTTTTACATGGGATTCACCACTTATCAAGGCCCGGAGGCCACTCAAGGATAAGGGTTACTGTGTGTACAGTAATCAATGAGATAGTATTGTAGTAATCATTAGTATTGGAGATTTGATAGAGTGGCTTACTTAAGGGGGCGGTTTGTCAGGAATTTGTTTATGTTGGATTTGAAGACATCCTAGTTGTAGTCAGGTGGGAAGCAGGCGAACGGAAGAGAGTTCCACAATCGTGCACTTCTGAGAAAGAAGCTCTGATCATGGAATCTACGTTTGAATTTAGGCACAGATAAAGAGTGGGGAAAATTATTGACAGTAGTTTCAGCCAGACGGGTGTTTCTCGTGAAAGATTGGCGAGGGCGGACGAGAGATTGGAGCTCGGACGAGCACTTGCCATGGAAATAACGATAAAACAAAGACAGGTTCGCAACGTCTCTTCTGTGGGAGAGAGGCTGCAGGGAAGAGAAAAGGGCATCCCCCACAAAACCACGAAGTCTATTTTGTACTCTGTCAAGGCAGGATAGGCTGTTTTAGCAGCTCCTGTCCAGGAATGGCAGCAGTACTCCATCCTTGGACGTACTTGGCTTCTATACAGATAGAGAATTGCATCAGTAGTGAGATATCTTCTGGAGCGGTAGAAGGATCCCACCATTTTCTCAGCGTCCCTGGCAACAGATTTGATGTACGTGTTCCATTTCAGATCAGGAGTAAAGGTCAAACCCAGAAGTTTGTTAAAACATGGAGCCTCTCTAAGACGAGAGCTATCCATTTCAATTGATGCCAGATGGGGATCAGAGCGTTGATGATGTAAAGATAGAAGCTTAGTTCGGGATGCATTAAAAGTGACAAGCCACCTCTTCTCCCATTGTACCACGCGAGAGAGAATTAGAGAGAACTTTGTCATTTACGGCCTTTGATATGTTGCCATAGATGCTCGTGTCATCAGCATATATGCCAACGAATGATTTAAGTATGTGTTTGGGAGATCATTGATGTAGATCAGGAAGAGAGTTGGGCCCAGGATGGACCCCTGGGGGACTCCAGCATTAATACTGTGGGCCTCTGATTTCTGCCCATTAACCACTACTCTTATGAACCTATCAGCGAAAAATGATTAATGATTGAGAAAACATTTCCAGTAATACTGTAGCTGGAAATCTTGTGAAGTAGAGCCTTATGCCATACCTTACCGAAGGCCTTTGATATGTCAAGAGGAATTGCCCTGGAAAGGAAACCTTTGTCAAGAGATTCACTAATCCTATGTGATATAACCAATAGCACATCTGCTGTAGAAATTGCAGAGCGGAAACCATATTGCATGTCACTAAGAAGGTTGTTTCTGTTCAGGTGGGTGACTACTTTTTTATTTAATATGGATTCCAACAACTTACTCATGACACAGAGGAGACTTATTGGCCTGTACGTAGAGGGAGATGACTTTTCACCTGAATTCTTTAATACAGGGCATACTGATGAGGTTTTCCAGGGTGTTGGAAAGCACTTCTCCTTAAGGCAATTACACGCGCAGCTGCCCCTACAGGGGGCATCCTTTGTCTTTCGAGACTGAACAGAAACATCGATTAATTGACTTAGAAATATGATGTACAATTATAAATTTGGTATGAAATGATTTAAGAAAGGTTTATATACGGTACAAGTGCGTTTTTAGTATTAAATGACTTTAAAAAGTGATGATATACCATTAAAAGTGAATTTGTGCATTAAAATATTTTTTTTTAGAAATTTGGTATACTTGCGTTTTATGTTAAACTAGCGGAAGTACCCGGCGGTGCCCGGCTGTGGTGAGGTGTTGTGGTAAGGAACATTAAGGGTGGAGAGAGATGTTAAAAAAGTTGTAGTAGCCGAGGTGATGAGAGGGGCGCAATCAAAACAATTGGAGAGAAGTGTTAAAAAAAAACCGTAGTAGGCAGGCAGGCTCGAACCCGTAATGCGAAGGTGAAAAAAAATATAACTTCTTAGCTGATGCGTCCATCGCGAAACTGGAAGTCGCGAGCGTTGGAATTAAGGGTAGTCAATTAAAAGGAGAAAATGTCGACGAAAAACCTCCCACCCCTCCTTGTAGAAAACTGCCCAGATGAGGGTCATGTAAATAATGTTTCGGACCAATTTTTCGATATTTGTCGTCCGAGCGACCGAGCTTAAAAACGATATCGATATCGTCACGTTCCGACGCCTCTTTCGAAAGTTTTTGCGAGACATACAAACACACACAAACATACACACATTTTGCCTTTTATATATTAGAAAGGTTACTTAAGGATATTAATGTACCGTAAAATTGGATTTTGCTATTTAATGAATTACTACCTGGGTGTCCAGCGTTTGGAAATGCGTTGTGAGAAAAAAAAATGGTAATACATACATACATTTAAACAGACAGGTGAGATTTATATTATATAGATGAAAAAATTGATCGTTGGAAAGTGGGTTTTGCTATGTTATTACTTCGAAAAAACTTGATATGACGTAAAATATAGTTCTGTTATCAAATGTGATCAGAAAGGACTGGCATGCCGTAAAATGTAAATTTTAAGTACATAAAATGTTTATTCAATAAATTTAGTTAGATCGGTCGAATATACTATTAAAAAAAGATCCTGTATACAAATGTTGCATAACTTTTCACTCGATTTTATCATGAAATGAAAGCGCAAAACAGGGTTCGTTTTCTGCGAAATTATTAGTATCGATTATATTTTAAAGATCAACAATGGCTGCGCTAATGGGTATGATTATCGAATTGAATTATCCAGTGTAAAATAAAATGACCAAGAAAAAAAAAACAATTTAATGTTTTTTTTGTTTTTTATAGTTTTATTCAGAATTGTGATTTTTTAAACATGAACACGCTTCGTTTCATTCGTCCTTACTTAAACTATTAGTCAGCAAATTAAAAACGGCTGGTCGGGTAAAACACAAAAACTACTAAATGCAAACAAAACATAGCAAATTTGGTTTTTAAACACGCGATAGACGACATTGCATATGGAAGAGGAGTTTTATATGCAACATTTATATACGAAGCTATATTGGTCATTTAAAGGGGGATAGCTGATCTTACTGAATCTAAAAGAGTATTGAAATTACATTGTGCCATATGAAATCGAGTTCTTCGTGCAGAGCGTTTTCAGTTTTATTTTGTTTCAAATTAAATCAATGTGTGCGTCCTCCTAGTCTTTGAAAGTTGGGGATGGATCTTTGCGATTAAATTACAATTTCAACGGACCTTGCGGAGAGAAAAATTGGATTTTGATTTTCATTGTTATGAAAATCGTTGACCATATTATTTCTTTGTAAATTGTACTCCGAAAATAGAATGAATCAACGTTGAGACTAAGGATTTTATACTTTGAGTACAATGGCTGTGACCCAGAGATAGCTGGACTGATCTTTCCGGGGAAGGAGGGCGCTGCAGAATCGCAGGTGGAATCGGGGAAGATGGGGTCTTCCCTGAGGTGATGTAACTAAACGCGCTTACTCTAGGAGGCAGCCCCGGGCCACTCCTCACCTCACTATATGAAAGCGTCCCCGCGTCTAAACCGCAGATTGAGATAGAAAATCGGGCTGAGGCTTGGAGAGAATCAAGCACAATCGGGGAGTCGCCATACCGAGAGAGAAATTAATCTATTTGGGACTCAGCGGAGTCTGTATAGATAACAATTTAACTACGAACAATTGCGTATTACTGTATATATAGTGTATATCTTATCGTGGATTTAATCCTTAGAATAAAGAATTGAGTTTGTTTTTCCTTTGTGTGCATGAGATTGATTCCTTCCAGCACGACAGATCGAAGAAGCAGCGGCATATCAACCCGATCTTGAAATTAAGACCAACCAAGTCGACTGACAAGTCCTGCCACACTGAGATTCCTTGCTAGGAATCTCTTTTATCGAATTACAATATAAATTCGAATGCACCTACTGATATATACACATAGATAGATACATGTATATAAGTCCTTGTAACGTAAATAACCCCGACAAACCCGACAAACAGCAAAGTTTCACCCTTACATAGTAAAGATCTCTAGGTGTAAGGAAGCCCTCTACACTAAAAGTTTCTTTCCTAGAACTTCTAGACTTTGAGATTCCCTTCCTAGTTAGTTTATGCTTCCCAAGAAAAATTTTACTACATCCGTAGACGCGGCCCAGGCATTTAATTCTGCAAGATTTATAAAGTGACAGAAGTTTGCTTCATTCATTAAATTTCAAATATAGAGTTCATAAAAAAGCTCAGCTTTCAATTTTTCTATAGTTAGGCATGGAAATTTCATGCAAACATGCTTAAAACAGGTGCCATCTTTCTCAAGAGCCCTCAGAAAATGTTTCATGACGTCAGGCTTTATGTGAAGAGGGGGACACACTATTTTGTAACGCTTCACCAAAGGGGATTTGAGAGAGCCAGGAATCTGTTCACTGCACACAGACTAATCATTTTTAATCCTGTGCTGTGTTCTTAACATGCTATCACACAAACGCAATAAGCAAGGACATTTTGTGTAGCCACCTTGTAGTCAGGGGAGAACCCAACAATTTTCAAATCGACACACGGGATCCATTGGTGCTGTCTGTATGTATTCTTTTTCTAGAACAAAATTGATTTTCTCATATGTTTTTGAGATTCGTTGAATGCCCTAGAGGAACTGGTCTATGTAACTTTTCATTATGAGGAAGAACATATTTTAACCATTTTTTTTTGGAAATGTCTATAAAAAACTCCAATCTTGAGAATAATGCTGTTCGACACGAAGCAGCTACAGAAGGCATACAACGTCGTCGCAATACAATATATAGTTTTCTGAATGAAATATGGCAAGAATTAAATAGGGAGTTTGTTGTATATATAGAATGTCATGAGAGTTCCAGCCTGAAGAAGATGTTTTTCTTTGAGTCTTGACAGTAAAAGTTTAGAAAATTCTTTAAAAGGTCGAGATCTATAGTAAGATCATTAACTTTCCTTGAGAAAAAAAAAACTGTGTTAGTGAACAATTAAAACCGACATATGAAACAGTGGCTTCACTCCTGCTAGTGGACAATACAGAGGTTTGGTCTTCTTCAGAACAAGGCAATTTCAATTCGGGCAGTCTTTAAAAATGCCTTGTGTAGTGCTAACTTGATCCTTTCATAATCCTGTTCTTCCTTAGGACTAAGTTGTTGATATACCACAAAAGTCCCGCTGGACAGACGTAGAGGAAACACGCATTCGATGCCCTTCATGCTAGACAACAGTTCCACCTTCTCAACCACGTCAAGTAACAGGGTCGAGCCATCGAATTCTGGTATTAATTTAAGGTCGAACTTGTCCCCCATTACGCCAAAATAGCTTGCAGTTAAATTGGCTGGTAAACAGCAAGAAAGAAAAAAGAATAAATAAAATGAACAAAAAGTTCAGATCGAATTCGTCACTGTCAACTTCGTCACTCACAATTTTCTCTCTCAACTTCCAGCACGCTTCTCTCCTCACCTCTGCCAACAGGCATTTTATTAAAAAAACTAACTACATGTTATTTGCATATGTGTGCAGTGGGCAGTGTGATCTTGTGCAATTCCACGGGGCTACACCTTATAAAGCCACGGCAGCCATCTTTAATCTCTCTCTCTCTCTCAGAACCCACCTGAAGGTAAGTCGTACAACCACATAATGCACATGCGCGTGGGCGCTTTATTCTTTACTTATTACATTCAACTCTACAATTCTTTAGGCGATTCCCTGTGAACACCCTGAAAAACGTAGAAAAATAAAAGAATTACTGTATAATTTAGAATAGCGGATCAGTTTCTTTAGGAAAGAATTTTTTTGGATAAACGAACGAGTTCATGTTCTTCCTGTTGATTCCCTTCGTTTTGACTGCATAGAAATAACGCCAGACATTGGAATATCAAAGCGAAGTGATTTTCTATCCTTTTCCGTCCACTGTCGAATATACTCAATACATTGCTTGCATATAATCTGCGGTATCTATGCCTAATCTTGATCACCCAGCATTACTTTGAAGTAAGCAAGATAAGCCCCCTTTACAAATTCACTGATCCAATTCCTGTTTGATTGAAACGTATATTCCCCGTGAATATAGAAAAACATATATGAATTGTTTGAAAAAAAGTTGACTAGGATATAATTTTTCTTCGTAAATATGAATCGTCAGTAAAATAAGGCAGCTTAATTATTTCTTGCCTGACTTATAAATGAATACCTAACATTAAAAGAATAAACTCGGAAATTAAAAAAAAAACATGCCACGATGGGTAGTACTATATAGTACTCATTGTCCACTTTATACTGCATTGTAAATTTAATTTTTTCTTTAAGGTTTTTGATGTCATAATAAATTACTAATAATAATTATTGTTGGCTCTGCATTACAAGAATTCGAACCCTGGGTTTAAGGAGGTTTTGTAGATCATAAAGTAGGTTCAATCTTCAGGAAACACTAAGCTATTTTTAAAAGCTTTTCTATGACACAATTTTTCGGGATTTCTATACTAATTGTTAATATTAGTAAAAAAAAATGTTTTACGAAACAGATCATCGATACACATGCGTATTTTTGTTAAAAAAACACACACAATCCAAGGGGGGCAACTCCAAGGAAAAATACTTTTTTTGTGAATTTACATCCCTTTGGGTTGGCCATATCTCATGTTTATTCTTTTTCTGTGCTTTTGTTATTAGGGGGAGACAAATGCAGTTTAGTTCTATGCTGGGATGGCTAATGATGTTATCATTTTCCATCATATGTCCCCCCTCAAGATTGAACGTTGTTTATGATCTTCGGACCCACCCTCAAACCCACGGTTCGTATTCTTATAATGCAGAGCCAAACCTGTTTTCCTTGGTAGAGAAAAAAGAAGCATGTTTTAAACACCTGAAGAAGGTCGCAGCTTGCAGCGACCTAAACGTTGTGCAAACAACAACCAAGATGAAAATAATAGTCCGATTAATCAACATAACACAAGAATTAACATCTCATCGCAAACATAATTCAGAACTTGAGTATATATATATATATATATATATATATATATATATATATATATATATATATATATAAAGTCTGATTCATTTGGAGAAAAAAGCTTAGGGCATTTGTGAGTTCGAGAAAGCAAGCTGATTCAGCGATCGCGGGAGATTACTACGAATAACTAATAAAAGAATTATCTAATAAAGGACTAACAATTAAATTTAAAAAAAATGTTTATATTTACAAATGCTTACAAGGTAGTATATATATATATATATATATATATATATATATATATATATATATATATATATATATATATATATATATATAAAGACAGCGAGAGAGAGAGAGAGAGATTGGTAGATGGATAGAGAGAGAAAGAGAGATCCTGGCTTGATGTAGTTGCTTGTCTATCCGCACTAAGGAGATGTGATGCAGCGAAAGAGTACCATGTGTGCATGAATATATATATATATATATATATATATATATATATATATATATATATATATATTAAGTAATGTGATTTATAATTTAAAAGTTTTAAAATTTTTAAAATTTAAAAATCAAAATTTAATTAAATTAAAAATCAGTTTCATAAGAAGGAACAACAACAAAGTCAATTATCTGTACGATCGTTTCGGAAATCCGTGCTTTTTATTTGTGGTATACATGAAGTCACGTAGAATAATTATACATAGTTTTTTTGGTAAGCACGGTCTCCTCATCAGCAAATTTAGGAGGATTTCTATTGAATTGAAAAGACACCAAAAATAAACCTAGCATTAAAAGTAAGGCAGATGAATCTGAAAAATTGAAGTAAAAGGTTTGGATATAAAATTTATAAGAAAATTAATAAGGAAATTGGTATAGGTTAGAGATAGAAATGAGTAGAAAAAATATATATATTTTTGAATTTACATAATAAATTTGATTTAAAAATATATATATATATAATTACCTTTTGGTTTTCCTTTTTTTGAAATCAGGAACTGTATTTAAAGTAGTCATTTAGATGTTTGCTATAGTTTTTATTTTATTGAATGATGAATTTTAAAAGGGCGACGCTCGTGCAGTAAATTGTTTCCGTTAGCGTATTTTGATTTAGAGACGCTACAGTTAATATCTATAGAGAGAGAGTTTTTTTTTTTTTTTTTTTTTTTTTTGCAAGTTTTTAAGGGGAGATAATTGTCATGGCTTTATTTATTATTTGATTTACGAGTCTAAGGGCGGTAATTGGTTTAACTTAATTTATTAAAAAAAAAAAAAAAAAAAAAAAAATCGATTTTTACTAATGAGTAATTTTTAATGATTTAAGGTGGTTTATATTTATTAAATTTAAACCAACGTTTATGATTACACGATAGAAGCTCGTGTCTTGAATTTACTAGTTTGGTTGTGCTTTTTATATCTTCATATTTTAAAATTTTTACGGTTTCTTTTGTACATAATGTACAAAATTTATCTCCTGGTTTATATGATTTGCAAGTCTCAATTATTTGCCATTTTAAGTTGAAAGAAATATTGCTATTTTTTAGTTGCCAAATATAGTTGGATAGAGTAGTTTGGTTTGATAGAGAGTTATTTTTAAAAGAATGTTTGTGCGTTGAAATTCTATGTTTTATTGGGCCAGATGTGGAACCAATATATATTACCTCTTGATTATTATGATTATTTCCGTTAGGTCTATTGTTGGATTATAATGTGGTGGGTTGGTTAATAATTGATCGGTAGATTGATTTAAGTTGGTGTTATTATTTAATTCGGTAGTTGAGTTATGGCTGTTGATAGGTTCTTGTATATTTGGAGTTTTTGATACTGTGCAGCTATAGATAACATTTTTAATTTTACATGAGCCTTGTAGGGGACATTTATTTTTTCTTCTACAGTTACAGTCCGATGTATTTTGTATAGTTGCATTTTGTAGTTTATTAATTTTATTATTATTAGAGCTAATTATTTTCTGATGAAGGTTAGGCATAGTAGAGTAAGAGACTTTAATTGTGTTCTTATTGAAAATCTTATTATATCTATGGGGGGCTTTAAAGTTCTTATCTAATATTTTAAAAAAATTCTCTAGCTATGTTTGTTTCTAGGTTTTTGGAATACGGGGGGTTGAACCATAGGGTCTCCTTGTGTCTATTCTTACGTTTGCGGGTTTTAGTTTGTTGTTTATTTATATTATTATCTAATATTTGTAGTTTGGTTTTATCTTTTTTTGTCTCCTGGTTATTTTTCTTAACTCGTATACGGGAAGACATTGCCATATTATATGTTATTACGCTCTTAATAGGTTTATTTTTAATGCAGTTTATGTTTCTATCATTTTCATTTATGAATTTAATTTGTGAATTATATCCAGAGTTTTTAAGGGCTTCATTATAGTATTTTTCATTTTTGGTAAATATTGATTTAGTAGAAGACAGTCTAGAAATTCTTAGAGCGATATTGGGAACTATTGATTTTAATATTGATTTAGGGTGGTTTGATTGATTGTGGACATATAGAAGTGATTGGTTAGGTTTATGGTATGGTTCAAAGGTAGAATTTTCAAGATTTAAGGTTATGTCTAAGAAATTAACAATTTTTTTTATTAGGGTCGATTTTTATACTAAGTCCATAATTTTTAAATAATTTATGTAGAGCTTTAATTGCATTTTCATAATTTTTATTAGTAGAATTCGTTATGAAAAGTGCATCATCTCTATATAGCCCTCCTTCAAGTTTGAATTGTTTATGGAGTATACAATGTATTTCATTTAAAAGGAAAAGGCCAACTAGATCAGTGACCTTAAAAATTTTAAAATATGAAGATATAAAAAGCACAACCAAACTAGTAAATTCAAGACACGAGCTTCTATCGTGTAATCATAAACGTTGGTTTAAATTTAATAAATATAAACCACCTTAAATCATTAAAAATTACTCATTAGTAAAAATCGATTTTTTTTTTTTTTTTTTTTTTAATAAATTAAGTTAAACCAATTACCGCCCTTAGACTCGTAAATCAAATAATAAATAAAGCCATGACAATTATCTCCCCTTAAAAACTTGCAAAAAAAAAAAAAAAAAAAAAAAACTCTCTCTCTATAGATATTAACTGTAGCGTCTCTAAATCAAAATACGCTAACGGAAACAATTTACTGCACGAGCGTCGCCCTTTTAAAATTCATCATTCAATAAAATAAAAAGCTATAGCAAACATCTAAATGACTACTTTAAATACAGTTCCTGATTTCAAAAAAAGGAAAACCAAAAGGTAATTATATATATATATATTTTTAAATCAAATTTATTATGTAAATTCAAAAATATATATATTTTTTCTACTCATTTCTATCTCTAACCTATACCAATTTCCTTATTAATTTTCTTATAAATTTTATATCCAAACCTTTTACTTCAATTTTTCAGATTCATCTGCCTTACTTTTAATGCTAGGTTTATTTTTGGTGTCTTTTCAATTCAATAGAAATCCTCCTAAATTTGCTGATGAGGAGACCGTGCTTACCAAAAAAACTATGTATAATTATTCTACGTGACTTCATGTATACCACAAATAAAAAGCACGGATTTCCGAAACGATCGTACAGATAATTGACTTTGTTGTTGTTCCTTCTTATGAAACTGATTTTTAATTTAATTAAATTTTGATTTTTAAATTTTAAAAATTTTAAAACTTTTAAATTATAAATCACATTACTTAATATTGAATTAGCTCTAGGACATTTAACTATCGAGCTTATTATATATCTAAATTACAACGAGCATTTCCTGTATTTTAATTAAACTAGTAATTTCACTATTACATTAAAATACACTTAGCTATTTAGACTATTATTCTAATCTCCTTTAAATATATATATATATATATATATATATATATATATATATATATATATATATATATATATAGGAGCAAACAGTTAATACAACATGTTAAAAACACTTTGAAAAAGAGTTAAAAACATATTTAATCTGAAAAGGAAACAATTTATAAGTGGATAGTCCTTAATCCGCGGAGTTTCGAAGAAATACTTTACTTCTCATCAGAGGGGAGGAATTAGCAAAATGCGGGATCGGATTTTGCATGCAAAAGTATTTGATGAAACAAAAGGTAAGTAAAAGATCTTACTTGATAACAAAAAAAGTGAAGCAGAGGGAATATGTTGAAGAAAAAAGTGATTACACATGAATGGATAGTCTGGTGAAAGGTAAATACTCCAATGACGGTATAATCCAAAAATATAACTCCAACAAAGTTAATTGAGTTTCCATTTGTAAAAGTATATATATATATATATATATATCACCCATCTGATATTAACCAGACTCAACGTTGCTTAACTTCGGTGATATGATGAGAACCGGTGTGTCAACGCGATTATGCCATCAAATTAATACGTATGATCGTTTCGGAAACGATAATTTAACTAATTCCTATTTGAGAATTCTAGGCGCTGTCTGTGCTCTCCGTTTATTTCGCCATTTTTTTCCAGACGTCTTGTACATACACTTCACCTGCAACAGGTATTTAACAATATCGACTCAGTAGAGGTATGGTTGGAGATTGCGCACCCTCTGCAAAAAAAAAAAAAAAAAAAAAAAAAAAATTCATGCGCCGGCACCCCTTCGTGGTCTGTAACAACTGAAGGAGCCCCACCCCCAAAATATATAAACATATATATATATATATATATATATATATATATATATATATATATATATATATATATATATATATATATTAGAGAGTAATAGACAAGATTCTAAAAGAGCAAAGCCTCGGTTCAATATATTCAAAGGTACTGTGCCCGAAGGATTGCAGATATACGATAAACTCAATAGGTGTAATTACCTAGAACTATATTAACAGAAAAGAGTGAAAGGTTGATAATTATGAAATCATTGATCAAGTTCTCATGGGGATGGGGAACATAACAAAATCAAATTATTACGTATCATCATTTCGGAAACGATAATTTAACTAATTCACACCCCTGGCATTAATCTCGGGTCGCCAACTCATGGTTCCAGCATTTCAAAATACCGCCGGTGAGACACAACACGCGGCTCTATACTAACTTATTTTTCTTTTCTGCACCTTATCAACATGGCCAGAAAGAAGAAGAAATAAAAAAGAAAAAAATGTACAAAATACTAAGGATGGTGTTTGACTCTGAAATATATATATGTTATAAATGTCAAACAAATAAATATTTGATTATTTTCGTAATATTGCTTTGTGATTTGGATTCGAACGTATACGTTTTTTTATTTCATACTCATACCCTTGATTTACACACACACACACACACACACACACACACACACATATATATATATATATAGCTCGTTGTTTGTTTGTTTACAAACAGACGGTTTGAGCACTGTAAAGGTAGTGGACGGATGTTTGTTTAAATAGACATTCGGACATAAATAAATCGTAAATAATTTCACCCGCTACTTAATTGGCTGAAAAATGTTTGTTTAAATAGACAATCGGACAGGTTATTTGCGGGCATCGCTTCGGTGGTTGAGTGGGAGAAATGCTGACTGCCAACACGACGGTTCTAGGTTCAATCCTTGACTTGGGAGAGGTGCTAGTCTAGCGGCACTGATGAGTTGTGATACAACAAAACAGGACTGTATGTCGATGACTACATATATATATATATATATATATATATATATATATATATATATATATATATATATATATATATATATATATGATGGTATGACTTTATAGGAAAGAGAAGAGAAAAACCTATAGTATTAGAAGAATACAATTCTTTCGTCCCCTTCCAAACATTATATATATATATATATATATATATATATATATATATATATATATATATATTAGCTTGGGTGCCCGGCGTTGCCCGGGTATTTGGAGATGTATGTTGAGCAAAAAAAAAAAAGCGGTCAATATTTAAAAAATTATGACCCCCTTGAAATTTATTGTTTTGGGGTCAAATCCAGTTATTAAGTTAGATCCATGTCCAAGGAACCTATATCTAAAATTTCAAGTGTTTAGACCCAAAATTGTATGAGGAGTTTGGTAGAGTTCTCAAATATCAAATCGTTGAACTTTGACCCATACTCGCCAAATTTCTGGCCGAAAATCCATTACATCGATTTTCGAAAATTTCAGTACCCTGTATATCAAAATGTGAGTCTGTAGACTTAAAATTGATAGAGTTATTGCGTAGGGAAATGTACACACACAGACACACCGACAGACATATACACAGACAGACAGATACAGCAACACGTTCACTTATATATATATATATATATATATATATATATATATATATATATATATATATATATATATATATATACATATATATATATATCTTTTCTGGACACTGTCAATGATAACCTCTCAAGAAGATAGCACGAAAATATTTAAGATTATTATGCTTGTAACTTAATTTATCCGATATAAGTCTAGTACGAACAGATAAAAATTATAGAATCTAAAATACAGAAACCACCAGAAAACTGATTAAAGTGCATAAATTAGCAACTTGTGATATTGGGAAAATCTACAGCAGTGTAGTAAATGACGGGCACTCAACAATTCCCCCCCCCACTATTCAACCATGATGAGGTTACTTGCACGGCAACCGAGAAGATAAACATGCTTGCTTTTTGGTTTATCTCATACTCCAAATTGAACCCAGCAAACCACTCCCTCCTTGATTTTCCTTTGCGGGCAGGAACCACATTGTTACATTGTCGTATCATAAGATGAGCATTTGTTGTATATTGGTTGAAATTGGAATGGAGATGATATATTAAAACGTGTCTATTAATAAAAGATTGAGTGTTTAATTATCTTATCAGAGTTAATGTCGTTTGTGTGTGATCATCTAGTGGTCTTTCTATTACATATGTTCATATGCTGTTAAGTGTGAATATGTGTGTGACATGGCATTTGAACATACCTTCTGCCATTTTGTTGGTCCATCTGGAAATTCTCGTCGGGGAGGGAGACTTGATACCTGTTTTGGGGGACGAAGATTTATTTCACTCCAAGACAAGAAATTGGTTCTATAGATTTTTTATTCACCTTCCAGTTTGTTCACAGAAGTAAGAAAAGTGAATTTGGCCTGTGTTGTTTTTTTTCTACTAGGTCTTATTTCTACCACGTCAGCGTTCGTTCCCCACCCCCAGCGAAGGGAAGGAGACAACGGCGAAGCTGTCCGCTCTCTTCCAAGTCCCAAGCAAATCTCCTCGATTCAGCTAACCTGATCACATGACTTACACGCAATCAAATCAGCTGATCGTGACTTCCGGTCAACGTGTCTACACTATAACTCACACATCTCCCTCCCTCCCCCCCTCTCTCTCTCCCTCTCTCTACCCATTCGCTAACAACATAAGTTGATCAGAAAGTTACACCATTTTTAAGTGCATGATATCATAAAACAAATCTAGACACCTCAAAAGCATATGGAGCTGATTTCATTTCGACTGCACTATTTTGCTCTGCTTTAGTTGCTACATTTCTCTCCAAACTTTTCAAAATAAAATCTTTACGAGCTCTAGTCTATCACCTTACAATTGTTAAACTTCCGTCCGACCAATAATATGGATTTAGGCAAACCCGTTCAACTTAATATCCTAACTGTAATCTCTGAACATATATAGCATGCACTGGGTAAAGTAGAAGAACGTAGCGCAGTAGCCCTAGACATATCTAAGTCTTTTGACAGGGTATGGCACAGGGTCTTCTCAGGAAAATCAGATCATATGGCGTTACTGGACGAATACTTAACACAATTAAATCTTTCTTAAATAAGAGAATCCATGTGGTCCTCAATTGACGTGCGTCAAAACAATATGATATAAATGCGGGTGTACATCAGGGGTCGATCCTTGCATCTTTATCATTTCTGATATTCATAAATGACCTCGCTGATAAAATTGTCTCTGAGATTGGTATATTTGCCGATGACAGCACGCTCTATGGTAGGCACGAGGGGAAAACGAATGAACACATAACTAAGAAAATAGCGGAAATTCAAGAAGATCTCCAGTTTGTACTTGAATGGGGACAAGCATAGATGATAACTTTCAATGCTGCCAGACTTCAGATTCTTTCTTTTAATAATTACAAGAAACCTTCTCAAACATCAAAAGCGATGGCTAATTATAAATCACCTGATAGTACTTCGTTGAAACTTCTCGGCTTAACGTTTATAGGGAACATGAGTTGGAACACACGACTCGGGTATTGCCGCGGCTTCTGCAAGGAGGGTGGGCTACCTCTACAATGCTAGAAATTTACTTACGCCTGAAAACATCCTGTACCTCTATAAGGCCAACATTCGTCTTTGTATAGAGTATTTTTGTCACATTTGTGCTGGTGCATATGCAACTAGTCTCTCTCACTCCTGGACAGGCTTCAAAAGAGAGTTTCCAACGTTATAAGACCCGAACTGTCAGCTAGTCTTCATCCTTTCTCCCATCGACGAAATGCTGCACCCCTTTGCCTGTTAAACAAGTATATTAATGGTAGATGTTCCGACAAACTACAAGATCTCGTGCCCCCTCGATGTAAATACCCCGGATACACTCGACAAGCAACAAAATCCCCAGAGAGATACCTAGATACCAGAAAACACTCTACTCTAATAGTTTCCTCCCAAGAATTACTAGACTTTTGAATTCCCTTCCAGGTTCCTGCTTCCACGACTGAAATGCAGAAGTTCAAGTGTAAGGTACACGGACATCTTGCTGCTCAACTCCCTACATAGTATCCTCGCAACTGTGTCCCAAATAGTAGCCCCCTGAATCAAAGTGGAACCGTACCTTGTTTGAAGTGAAAATGTAATAAACATTTTGCTTTTCTACGATCATCTGATCTTACTGAAAAATCCCCCTGAAAAAGGGGAGAAACGTTGATATTTTTTAATGATATAGGATATTCTTTAGTATATATATATATATATATATATATATATATATATATATATAGAGAGAGAGAGAGAGAGAGAGAGAGAGAGAGAGAGAAAGAGAGAGATAAATACTTGCTATTGCATCTGTAATCTGTAATGATGGACGAGTCGATCGAGTCGTTGCCTGATCGACCATGACACTATCATTCACGAGTCATCCTCGAAGTGTTCGTAGGGTGTCTTTAGATGAGTGCCTGTCCAACCGTCAATTTACGACAGCCGATTAATGTTTAACGGTGTACATCAAATAACGCTCGCTGTGAGTATACGACGGAGTTTTCTCCCCTCTTTGATGTCTCCCGGCGGGAGTGTTGTGTGCAGTTCCAGGCCATTTAATTCATAAGAAAAAAAGATTAGCAGAGACCGTGACTTGAAATGAAGTCGAAAAGATGGCGGATTATTTATCCTGTTTCTTTAGAGATCCATTTTTTTTTTTATTTTGCGATTAAAAAAATATGCTCCTTGATTTAAATATCACAGACACACACGGGCATATATATATATATATATATATATATATATATATATATATATATATATATATATATATATGAGCAAACAGTTAATACAACATGTTAAAAACATTTTGAAATGAGTTAAAAACATATTTAATCTGAAAAGGAAACACTAGATAAATGGATCGTCCTTAGTCCGCGGAGTTTCGAAGAAATACTTTACTTCTCATCAGAAGGTAGGAATTACCAAAATGCGGGATCGGATTTTGCATGCAAAAGTATTTGATGAAACAACAAGTAAGTCAAAGATCTTACTTGATAACAAAAAAGTGAAGCAGAGGGAATATGGTGAGGAAAAAGGTGATTACACATTAATGGATAGTCTGGTCGAAGATAAATAATCCAGTGACGGTAAAATCCAAATATATAACTTCAAGAAAGTTAATTGAATTTCCATTTGCACAAGTAAAATCCAAGGAAATTGTATATATATATATATTTATATATATATATATATATATATATATATATATATATATATATATATATATATATATATTTATATATATAATG
This sequence comes from Euprymna scolopes, assembly GCF_053919585.1. Taxonomy (NCBI): domain Eukaryota; kingdom Metazoa; phylum Mollusca; class Cephalopoda; order Sepiida; family Sepiolidae; genus Euprymna; species Euprymna scolopes. The sequence goes on from NC_136521.1 coordinate 39,829,447, forward strand.
GGCGAATGAACTCTTTTCTTGGTCAACGGCCAACTAGCACCGTGTATATTTGTGTGTGTATATGTGTTGGGGGTGGAGAGGGCTCCCGTAAGCCGTGGTGAAGGCAACCTTTATAGGAGAAGCAAATCTCTGATTTAAAAAACCATAAAGCGGAAGACCATTACCCACATTAAGCTGGTCTGCAGTTTGGTTTGTTGCTGGCTATCTTGCTCTTGCTTGTTACTGGATCTCAACATTTTGAACCGAGAGAGAGACTTAGCTGTCGTACAAAGCTAAGACTCTGTAACATCATATTTGTATAGATACTCCCTCAGGCATTTTGGGCTCATGGATTTTAAATGTCTGAGGGAGTGGCACTCGTCTGACAAGACGTTGCAATCATCATATATATATATATAATAATTATAGGAGGATCTGCACATAAGACCTAGATTGACTGACTTTATTTCAACAAATTTATTAAATCTCTACAAACACTAGTGTTTCATCCTTTCACGAATCATCAGTGCAGGGTGTCACGATTAATACCAGTCGATAGATTCTAACCTGGCAACAGACCCCATCTCTGGTTTCATTAGCAAGGACCTAATCCATTCGGCCACCGTTAACCGTGAGATAAACTGTTGAAATTTAATAAGTTATTTTTAAATATTTATAACGTCTGTCAGAGTGATCTAACCATTATATAATGATCTGCACATACGAACTAAACAGTTACTTATTTTGATGTTGATAAACAAAGTAAGATAAAATAAAATAAAATCGGTGGGAAAAGCAAGGTTAAGAGGATATATCTTTAATATTTCTAATAAAAATATATTTACCTTTTATTCGTCTGTTTTTCTTTATATTTTAAATATTTTCCAGATATATCTGCCTTACTTAAAAAAAAAATGCTAGTTTAATTTTTGGTGCCTTTAAACCCCCACTCACTCATTTTGTTGATGAGGAGACTTCTTTTTATAAAATTATTATCCAAGACGTACTGTCTGTCTCAATAAAAACATCGTTTCCGAAACGATCGTACAATTTATTGAATTAGTTTACTCTACCTTGTGAATCCGAGTTGTAACTTTTAATTTTTAATTCTAATTATAACGTATCAATCATTTTACTCAATATTAAAAGTAGCTCTAGGATATATATATATATATATATATATATATATATATATATATATATATATGCCTATCGAGCTTATTATATATCTACATTACAACGAGCACTGTTTTATTTTAATTGTATTAATTCATTTACTAATACATTAAAATAAATTCTGCTCTTTAGACTGTTCTTCTAATACCCTTAATATATATATATATATATATATATATATATATATATATATATATATATATATATATATATATATAGGGGGGTTTACAAAATAAAAGAAGTCCCTTAAAAATCAACAAAATGTATTTTAATATGGTCTAGTCCCACCTTTTGCGGCAATTACAGCCTCAATTCTCCGAGGTATTGATTCATACAAATTGTGAATTGTTGCCAAAGAAAGATTGTCCCATTCCTCAGCTAAAATCCCATCCAGTTCTCTTAGAGAAGATGGCGGCGGAAATCAATTACTTACTTGAATTTCTAACATCGACAATAAGTGTTCAATAATGTTGAGATCTGGAGATTGTGCTGGCCAAATCAGATGCTCAACTTCATTGGAATGTTCTTCGTGCCAATCTGTAAAAATTCTAGCCGTATGGATTGGGGCATCATCATCTTTAAAACAGTTCTTGAACAATAGGATGAACTTGGTCACCCAAAATTTCTCAAGAGTCTCGACTGATAATTCTTCCGTGAAGAGTAATCATTGCTCCAGCAGATTTCAAAGATTATATATATATATATATATATATATATATATATATATATATATATATATATATATATACAGGGTGGCCGAAAAGTCCCAGGACACTATACATGTATTTTTAATAAAACACAGTATTTTTTAATGAAACACACAGAAAACATATATACTCAACAAAAAAAGAGCACTTTATTAGAAACAAAGCAGAAAACAACTAGAGTAATTTAGTGGTCTAGGGGATCAGTATGTTGGCCCTCGTTGTTCTTGCACAATTCCATTCGCCTCCAGGTTCTTTGTGGCATTTTTTTAGAGAATAAATGAAATAAATTGTTTTAACAACATTAGAATATTAAAATAAATCATATTTAACAGCATTAAAATATTAAAAATAGAGTGTCCTGGGACTTTTCGGCCACCCTATATATATATATATATATATATATATATATATATATATATATATATATATATATATATATATTATTTTTGTTTTCCTCATTTTCACCCCTTACAAAGCATATCGCCACTTGGCCGTAAGAGGCAACTATTTGGGGCCATGTCTAGGAAAGATTAAAAAGATATTTGTTTATGTTACATTTAAACTTCTGCATATCAGTAGAGCCAGGGAAGCAGGCATCAGGAAGGGAATTCCAACGTCTAGCTGTTCGAGGGAAGAAATTACTAGAATAGAAACTTTCTGGCACATAGGGACAACAATAGGAAGGGGAGAGATCTTATTGCTAAGCGGGTTTGTCGGGGATTATGTACGTCGAGGAGGTACAAGTGAAACCAGTTCATCAGAAAAGATTTAAGTAAAATATTTGTAAATATATATATATATATATATATATATATATATATATATATATATATATATATACTTTTTATTTATATATTTTTATTGGAAACCATTTAAGATGAGTAATGTGTATATTTATTTATTTATTTTGTGAAATGTTATCCACATCTTCATAGGTGTTGTTTCACCATGTTTCGTCCAAATGTTCCCCTGGCTTTCTTGATGTGGTTGTTAAACGCGCCGTGATAGGTAGGCTGAGTCTCTTAACTGCATCCTCAGTAATTACTGCCTTCCATAGTTGCTGTTGTGTCACCATAATTTTCGTCA
>NC_136521.1:39839894-39844894 GCF_053919585.1 Euprymna scolopes
TTAACACCTGACCTCCATAGAATGAAAATATGTCACAAAGTTTAACAAGTTTTTTTTTTTAATATAGATCAACGGAATATTGTGATAAGTGTTTCAGTGTGAACAGGTATGGAATAATAAATTATGGGGTTTATATATTTTATTTTTACTTTCATCATATTTTGCTTTGGTTTTGATACCCCCAAATTCGAAGCTATCTCCTTACAACCCTTCCTTTTCATAATCTATCACCCTTTCATAAATCAGAGTCCATGTTCTGTAGGCTGTTTTTGAACCCAGTCAACGACGGGTACTTTTGCTAGTATATATATATATATATATATATATATATATATATATATATATATATATATATATATAGTAATTTATAAAATACTAGCAATCGGTGCCCGGCGTTGCCCAGGTGTTTTGAAGTGTATGCTGAGGAAAAAAAAGGTCAATTTTTTTAAACTTTGACCCCTATTATGACCTCTTAACATTTATTGTTTAGGGATCAAGTAAAGTTAATAAGTTAGATCCATGTCCAAGGAATCTATATATAAAATATCACGTGTTCAGACCTTAAATTGTAGGAGGAGTTTGGTAGAGTTCTCAAAGGTCTAGTTGTTGAATATTGACCACTTAATCGCCAAATTTCTGTCGAAAACCTATCACATCGATTTCCCAAATCTCAGTACCCTGTATATCAAATTTCGAATCTGTAGGCTTAAAATTGACAGAGTTTTAGCGTAGGGAAATGCACACAGACGCACAGACACACACAGACACTATCACTTATACATATATATAAACATGAACATCATATATATAAGGATAATAGTACGCCATATATATAACAAAATACCATTATTTACTGAAGTGAAAGGAAACCCCAGGGGAACTTTACCCAAAAATAAATCTATATTTTTTTGTGTGTATTGATAGTCTGGTACTTATACAGTTTAGTGACGACATTAAAAAATGGAAATATTGAAAAAAAATTTTATTGTACGTAACTGTTATAGACTGAAGTTCTCCGAAAAAAAATTCACTTCATTTGATCAAGTAGTTTTTTTTTACAGCGAAAAACAATGATTTATCACGGCTACGTCAACGTGGCCATTTTGGAAATGTTATTGCAGGCCCAGGAATTCCCCAAGGGCAGGTAACTGCCGCACATAGCAGAATACCTCCATTTTAGGCCAATCTAGCCCTTTCCCCCCCCCACACCAGAATGAGATTTTTTTTTTTTTTTTGCGAAGACAGATGCCATGTTTGGAGTGTTTTTTGTTTTTTTTAATTTGTAACAGAAGTAAATAAACGAAGTTTCGAAGTTATCCATGCGTGTCCAACTGGGCATGTTTCGAAAATAATCTCGTATAAAAATTCTTCAATTCTTTGCATTCTTCAATTTCTTTGCATATTCAATAGTATTCTTATTTAAAAAAAAAAAAAATACGCAAAAAAATTCCAGATTTAAAAAAAAAAAAAAACGTAAAAAAATTGCAGATGTGTTGTGCGCATCTCAATATGGCGAGAAAAAAAGGCTAGATTGCGAAATTTGGCATAAAATGGAGGTATTCTGCTAGGTACATTTCCAAAATGGCCACGTTGACGTCGTCGTGATAAATAATTGTTTTTCGCTGTAAGAACAAACTACTTGATCAAATGAAGTGAAATTTTTTCTCGGAGAACTTCAGTCTATAACAGTTACGTACAATAAAATGTTTGTTTCAATATTTCCATTTTTTAATGTCGTCACTAAACTGTATAAGTATCGATAGTCTTATCAACACCCCTTTTTTCTATTTATTTAAAAAGAAAATACAACTTTATACAAATTCCCTATTAGTTTTTTTTTCGGTTCTCTTATACGATGATCATCTTTATTTAACTATTACGTGTAATTATATTCATACAGATATTCTATATGATTTACATTTGCGTAATATTTGCGTAGAAATGAAGAAAATAAAATTTACTGTGTATTTATCGTGTTGCCATAACAACGTGACGTAGCCAAGGACGGTAGTGGACGTGAGTGTGTGTGCGTGTGTGCGCGTGTTTTCGTGCTGTATTGTTTGTAGTAGTAGTAGTACTAATAATCTGTCCAGCGTTTGCTTTCTGAATGGCGGACGTTGAGTCGGAGGTTCGATTTTTAGATTGTAAGTTAGTTTCGTATTTTTCTAATTTGTAAATGGCAAGTTAGAAAAAAATTAAACCCTTCCAAGATGGACAATAAATAAGACCAAAATATTTTATGGTAAAGTTAAGAGCGTAAGAACTATACTTTTTTAGGAGATGTGATTATTGGATTAACCAATCAGAAATCGTCTGTGGCACACACATCTCTGTTTTTATAGATATATAGATAGATATATGGCGATTAAGCTACACTGAATATTCCGCGTGTCATCCACTCTAGGACTCTTCAGGCTTATGCGCGTGTTCTGTGGTTGATTATCGTTTTTATATGCTCCTCTTCTATTGAGATTTTAGTTAGCTAACTGAATAGAACAGGAGCATATAAAAACGACAACAACCACAGAACACGGCGCATAAGCCTGAAGAGTCCTAGAGTAGATGAAACGCGGAATATTCTGTGTAGCTTAATCGCCATATATATTTTATAAATTACTAACTAGCTCTACTTACGTAAATACTTAAAGTTTACGCATAAATCTATACCTTCGTATATTAATTTTATGTGAGTAAATTAAGTAGTTATACACACATACACACACACACACACACACACACACATATATATATATATATATATATATATATATATATATATATATATATATATAGAGAGAGAGAGAGAGAGAGAGAGAGAGAGAGAGAGAAAGAACCAGTATTCGTTTATTACTGTCATTTTTGAATTATTGTTTTGCTTATAGACGTTTACGAGGTTTAATTAATCCTGGCGCGGCCTCTTTTGGGCTTTGTCCATAGATAGTCAGCCTAATTGTGTTTTATTAAGAAAACTCAACGATATGGCAAAACTAACAAGGATGTGTGCATTTCATTTGCAAATGTCCAATCTAAACGTATCTCAAGTGTGCTTCCTTTAAACCGAAACTTTTCATGACTGTGAAAAGTGAAAGAATTTATGAGAAACCTAGGAAGAAAAAGAATTATACTTGTCCTACAACAAATGTTTTTTTAATGTTTTGTTGCTTGGATATTAAAAAAAAACAAAAAAAACTTTCTTTATATTCAATACAATTTGAGCTGTTGTTCATCGACACGTTAATAGTCTCAATCTATCCCCTGGACGCCCTGCTTTCTCCTATTCCATCTTCCTTCACTGACTTCTATTTTCGTCCACCTTTCTAACCTTCCTCCCTTTTATAAATCTCTCAACTTCTCCTTATCTCTCTTCCCCCCCCTCTATCTCTATCTTTATCTCCCCTCTCTATCTCTGACTTCCCTCCCCCCTTTCTCCCTGTCTCGCTCGCTCGATCGTTCTCTCTTAAAAGAAGTTTCGTTAAAAAACACAAAATATCCATTGTTGGATATTTAATACCTCGTGTTCTCTCTCTCTCTTCTCTCCCTCTTTACATATGGATATAGAGAGACGCATATATATATTTTCAAATATTTTCATCAAAACATTCTCAGCAATAAGTAAATACGCTATTTAAATTAGTTTACAAAACTTTATTTATAACGTAACGTAGCATGTGTCCGCAGATGAGATTGAACTCACTACATGAGTTTGTAGTATAATTCAAATCTTGTCTATAGCTGAATAGTTGATGCTTCGTTAGAGCTATCAAGGGTATTTTTATCGTGACGCCATCACTAGATGAGTTGCCTACCACGGCTTAAAATCGGCTCATCTACCTTCGAGACAAGGATAGACCGCGCCAGTTTTTTGTTTACGTTTTATCTTCCAAAAGAATGCACAGTGCCACTTTGGGGCACTATCAGGGGCATAAGCTACTGGGGAACTATGTAGGGAGTTGGGCAGCAAGATGTCGGTTCACGTTACACTTGAACTTCCGCATGTCAGTACAGTTGGGGAAGCAGTGACCCGGAAGGGAATTCCAAAATCTAGCGGTTCTGGAGAATGAACTACTTACATCTAGGGATCTCTACTGTGTAGGGATGGGATTTAGCTACTGTCGGGGGTATTTACGACGTGACGGCACAGATGCTCGCAGTTCGTCAGAAAAGTAACCATTAAAATACATGTAGAACAGCCAGAGGGATGCAACATTTCGTCGGTGGGATAGAGACTGAATCTTAGATGACAGTTCAGTACCTATCAGGTTGGCGACTCTCTTTTGGACTTTGTCTAGGAGCGAGAGAGTTTCCCAATCTGGTATTCACCTCGCGGTACATTCAGCTTCTCGCTTTCCCAAATGGTCACCCATCCAGTACTGGCCCGGCTAAACGTTGCTTAACTTTGATGATCTGGTGAGAACCGGTATGCCAACCTGATTGTGCCGTATATTCATTATATTATTCATATAATGTAAACGTAATATTTAAATCTAAAATTCTAAATTAATATAGTTTTGTGAATTATTCCGGATTTTATAGACAAAATTGTTTTACAGTGTCAAGTAATTATATTAGCTTTCAGTAAAAACTAATCCTTTATTATGTGCATGAAATCATAGAAAAAAAGTTGTTATTAATTCAGAGATAGCAAAATATAAATTATATACAAGTAAAAGGAAGAGCTCTTGTGTTCAGTTTCTTACACGTTTATGTTATCTTAAGACTATATGCATTTTAGGAAAACCTCATATGAAAGAAATAACGCTTTCTTTTATAGAATGATTAAATAAATATTCCAACATATTATTCATCCGACTACTGTTTTCATCTTGAGTGTGATTTTCACAACGTTTCGGTCGATATAACTTCCGACCTTCTTCAGGTGTATCTTGTCCAACTCGGGAATGTTTCTGTCGAACTCGGGGATTTGGACGAAATTTCAAGATGAGAAGAGTAGTCCGACGAATAATAATACATATAACCAATCCTCATTTCAAAACTTCAGA
>NC_136521.1:39849894-39877394 GCF_053919585.1 Euprymna scolopes
ATATACATAATTGTATCCATATATATATATATGTATACATATATATAATTATATATATATATAATTATATATATAACATTATGTATATAATTATCTATATTGTCCGTTGTTTTATGACTACACACAAACACCTCTACATACATTATATATATATATATATATATATATATATATATTTATCGAGAGAGAGAGGGAGAGAGAGAGGCGGTTAGAGAGAGAGAGTAAACCTTTAATAATTTTTAACAGTATCTGAATTGTAAAAAGAGCACAAAGAAACTATTTTTAAATATAAATAGATTTGGTATGAGATTGCATGAAATAATTGAAAATATTACAATATTTTAAATGTTCGTAATCTGTGTTTTAAATACCAAAATATCGATCGGGAGATACATATGTTCAATTTAAGTATACATAACAAAAACGGTATTGCTTGTATAGAAAATTACTTGTTGGTAATATATCATTGTTGTGCACTTTAACTTTTAAGGCGTTTGATAACTTATACAATTATTTATGAAAAATTTTGCATAAGTATATATATATATATATATATATATATATATACTTATGCAAAACGTGTATATATATATATATATATACGTTTTATTTTATTTTATTTGTTTTTATTACCGTATCCTTCTGTTAAGTTTATATATATATATATATATATATATATATATATATATATATATATATATATATATATAAATTAAATACAATATAAATAGGCGAAATACAAACGCCAGGTGTAGGTATATATATATATATATATATATATATATATATATATATATATATATATATAAATATATATATATATATATGTATATATATATATATATATATATATATATATATATATATATATATATATATATACCTACACCTGGCGTTTGTATTTCGCCTATTTATATTGTATTTAATTTTTCCGACTTCGACTAACGACCTTTACTTCTAGGAGGAATTAACTTATTTAATAGTAATATTTATCCTAACTCGCATAATTTCCAATCGTCCTAGATTATTGTCACCGATAGATAAATATAACTGTTCTTAACAATTCATATAATTCTCCTTTTAATATATGCATATTTTTATACAAGTATATGCAACTATATATATATATATATATATATATATATATATATATATATATATATATATATATACATATATATTTATATATATATTTATATATATATATGTACGTACTTAATTATATATTTTTATAGATATATATGTGTTTATGTATTTATTTATATGTATATATATATATTTCTATAGACATATATGTTTTTTATGTATTTATTTATATATATATATTTCTATAGACATAGACAAGTATTTAATTATACATGGATAAAAATAGGTATATATTTTTATTATATATATATATACATATATATATATGTATATATATATATATATATATATATATGCATGCAATTTTACGAGTAGATAATAAACATATTAAATATTTCCGAGTAAATAGTCTTAAATATTTATCAGAAAAATTATATAATTTACCTCCTATTCCGTTGAAAACATATTTTATTTATTCATTATCTTAGCTTTCGCTATTATAATTTTTTGTGCTATCCTTATATAATTTAGATATTACGTATTATGCATTTAATGCATTATATTGTATGCATTGTGTGCTTACTAATAAGTGTATTCTTTAGAAAATATATTACGTATTTAAATATTAACTAGAAAATATGTTTTGTACTTACAATATTTATTAGAACCATATAATTCCTATGAAGTCGTTTTTAAGAAGCCATATTGTATTTTATTATATATTGTATTTTATTATATATTGTATATTATTATATATTGTATTTTATTATATATTGTATGTTATTATATATTGTATTTTAATATGTATTGTATTTTATTATATATTGTATGTTATTATATATTGTATTTTATTATATATTGTATTTTATTATATATTGTATGTTATTATATATTGTATGTTATTATATATTGTATTTTATTATATATTGTATGTTATTATATATTGTATGTTATTATATATTGTATTTTATTATATATTGTATTTTATTATATATTGTATGTTATTATTATATATTGTGTGTGCTAAACATGTTTTCTTTAACGTAATCTACGTTTCCATCATTCTTTATTAATATTTAAATATACGTTACATTTTTGGGGGAAAGATTATTTATCATATAAGTAACGTGTATTATTAGTAAACCTATAATGTATATGCTATATTCAAACAATGTTATTTACTAGTTTTTGTTCTTGTGATACGTTTTGAATTAATTCAATTATTTATACGAATGTGCATTTTTACCTAAATTCGAGTTGGGAATAATTTTCCCTTTCACAAGTTTTGGTACCCCAAATGGGGAGGGCATATATATATATATATATATATATATATATATATATATATATATATATATATATATATATGTATGTATTTTTTTCCTAATATAATTATCCCCTGACACGTGTTTTGTCGTCTACGACTTATCAGAGTAGATTCATTCACTCTGTTGAGTTGTAGACGATGAAATACGTGTCAGTGGATAATTATATTTTTGGACTCTATATATATATATATATATATATATATATATATATATATATATATATATATATATAAAGTTACGTAGGCACATTAATAGATTCTCACGTTAATAATGGTTACAGATATCAACATCTGTTTAATTTTATCATGGAGTACTCCTAATTCCTGATTGATTTTCTTCGAGAGACCTGGGTTTATATTTAAACATTTTTATTCTTTTTTTTTTCTCTGTCCTCATTTACGCATTCCATACTTAAATTGTCAGGATTTATTTGTTTATTTTAATTCCATTTGTTTTGTAATAATTTTATGAGTGTTTAGTTTTGTGATAAGTTTTCGAATTTCATTGTATATTATTAAAAAAAATTTTTTTAAATCTATTATTTCATTTTCTCATATATTGTTTATTTTAGACTTTATTGTTTTTTTGTGTGTCTTTCTCTGGTTTATCACCATCTATAAAACAATTTGTTTTGCTAATTTTAGTATCAAGTATTGTCCATTTTTAATCTGAATGTTTTCAAAGTCAGTGATTTTACTTTTATACCTGCATTTTTTTTCACCCCTTCATAGAAGAAGCATTAATTCTGACTTGCAATGGCCGAAACATGTTCCTCCCCTATTTCTCTTTCTGTAACATTTATTTACTTTATAATGTATTGACCTTTCTGTGTGCCATTACTCTTTATTATTTTTTATGATTGGAATCGTATTGAGTTGAACAATTTATACATTTATTTATTCGTAGATTTATTTGCGGACTATAACCCTCATCTTCTTCTTGTTGTTTCACAAGGTCTCGGCCAAACATTCGTCTAACCTTCGCCACAGATAGGAATGCTTATGCTCTAAATTGTATCCTCAGTAATCACTGTCTTCCATAAATGCGGTCATCTCACAACGTGTTGGCCAACTAACCCTACGGTCGCCTTGCGTAGGAATGAATCGCATGTTCACGTGGAACCGTAGAGATTCAACGCGCATATATCTCCTTAAATTTACATTACATATATATATATATATATATATATATATATATATATATATAGAGAGAGAGAGAGAGAGAGATAGAGAGAGAGATATAGATATGTATATGCATATATATACATATATATATTTATGTATATACATATATACATACATATATATATAAATATATACATATATATATATACATATCTCCATATATATGCATATATGTATGTATATGTATATATATGCATGTATATACATATATATGCATATATATGTATACATGTATGTATATATATTTATGTATATATATGTATATATATATGTATATATTTATATATATGTATATATGTACATGTATATATATATGTATATATATATAAATTCACACACATGCACACATATATACATATATATATGTATATATATTTATGTATATATATGTATATATATGTATATATGTATATATATGTATATATATGTATATAAACACACACACACGCGCACACACACACACACACACACGCACACATATATATATATATATATATATATATATATATATATATATAAAAGAAATTTATTACTTTGAGTCCAGAATGAGTTTACATATTGTTCCAACTAGAGGAACATCCTCAAAGAGAGGAAAAATCCAACTAGCATCGTCAGAATTCATAGAGTCCATCTTTGAATTCTGACGATGCTAGTTGGATATTTCCTCTCTTTGAGGATCTTCCTCTAGCTGAAACAATATGTAAACTCATTCTGGACTCACAGTAATAAATTTCTTATATACTGCTCTGGTACACATTGAGCACTCTAGTCCGGTTTTTTAACCACTGGTAAATAAATAAATAAATATATATATATATATATATATATATATATATATATATATATATATATATATATATATATATGCCCCTGCTTGTCCTGTTGTAAGTTGTTTCTGTCATTTACACTGAAGAAGACTGAAGATAACAAATAATAAATACAGAAAGAAAAGATATAAATATTTATAAATTTTTCGTATTTATTATTTTCGTATTGACTTTGATCCAGAAATCATATATATATATATATATATATATATATATATATATATATATATATATATATATATATATAATATATATATATATATATATATATTGTTTTAACAAAAACCAAGACATCAGGGAATGGATTGGTAGCAACAAATAGTATATATATATATATATATATATATATATATATATATATATATATATATATATATATATATATATATATATATATACATACATATATATATATATGTACAATATAATATAAAAATATAAAGCTGAACGTCTCTGTGTGTGTCTGGTAATGAATAGGTTCCTATATGGTTGACTATTATAGAAAACTGATCACAGTTATAGAAGATGTATCGAGACCATACTCTGTGGACAAGGCGCGTACGCAGCTTCCACGATTTTAATGAATCATCATAATGCCAGATCAAACATACCCATTCCTGTGTCTCGATACATCTTCTATCATTATATGTGATGAATTTTCTATAATAGTCAAACATATAGGAACCTATTCGTGACCAGACATACACAGGGACGTTCAGCTTTATGCTATATTATATTATATTATATTGCATTTTATATATATATATATATATATATATATATATATATATATATCTGGTCACGAATAGGTGCCTATATGGTTGACTATAATAGAAAACTGATCCCATATTATGATAGAAGATTTATCGATACACAGGAATGGGTATGTTTGATCTCGCATAATGATGATTCATTAAAATTGCGGGTCTGCGTACGCGCCTGGTCCACAAAGTATGGGAATAAAAAATTTAAGAATTAAAAAAAAAAATTTTGCAAATGTTTTTGATATAAATGTACATAATAATGCTTTGATAAGTATGTTTTAACTTAAATAGGGATGGTATAATAAAATTATGAGGTTTTCGTTCGCGTCTGACCCCCATAGTATGGAAATCTGTCACAAAGTTTAACAAGGTTTTTGAATATAGATCCACAGAATATTGTGATAAGTGTTTCAGTGTGAACAGGTATGGTATAATAAATTATGGGGTTTATCTATTTTATTTTTACTTTCATCATATTTTGCTTTGGTTTTGATACCCCCAAATTCGAAGCTAGCTCTTTACAACACTCCCTTTTCATAACCTATCATACTTTCATAAATCAGAGTCCATTTTCTGTAGGCTGTTTTTGAACCCAGTCAATGACGGGTACTTTTGCTAGTATGTATATATATATATATATATGTATATATATATATATATATATATATATATATATATATATATATATATATATTGATGTCTTGGCTGTTGTTAAAACAATATATGAATGCTACATTATGAAATATGATCATTTTATTGCTTACATTTTTAGTCATCTTTTTTAGCTTAAAATGTATCGGTATATGAATGAGTAGTGAATTTTCAATTATATAAACCCAGTAATATTCGGAATACTATAAATAAGATTACATATATATATATGCATATATATATATATATATATATATATATATATATATATATATATATATATATATATATGTATATATATATACTAATAGTAATTTATAAAATATATATGGCGATTAAGCTACACTGAATATTCTGCGTTTCATCCAACTATAGGATTCGTCATGCTTATTCGCGAAAAACAAGAAGCAACGACAGAATTCGCGCATAAGCCTGACGAATCCTATAGTTGGATGAAACGCAGAATATTCAGTGTAGCTTAATCGCCATATATATTTTATAAATTACTAACTAGCTCTACCTAAGTATTGAGCACTTTTGAAGTAAATACTTAAAGTTTACGCATAAATCTATACTTTCATATATTAAATTTATGCGAATAAATGAAGTAGTTATATACTAATATATATATATTAGTATATAGTGATATATATGAATATATATATATACCTCTTTTATACGTAATAATACATGAATATAAATTTATACATCTATATTTTAATATATATGTATATATATATATATATATATATATATATATTAATACACACACACGTACATATATATATATATATATATATGTTCCTATACATATCACTACATGTGCGTATATGTATGTATGTATATCTGTATATAAACATACATATATAAACACCCACACATATATAATATATATATATATTATTTATATTTATATACATATATATATGTATATATATATATATATATATATATATATATATATATATATATATATATATATATATATATATATATATATATATATATAGTCATACGCACACGGACACACATAAGCATACGTATACAAACGCGCGGACATATATCTCTACATTTAATCTATATTTCATGTGTATTATGCATTATATATATATATATATATATTAACTATATAAGTATTTGATTCAGGTAATGTGCATATTTAATTTTTATGTGAATTGAAATAAGTTTGCTAAAATTTTTTTTCTTAATAGATGATTATGTACGATTTAAAAATCCAGTTTAAATGATTTTAGAATTCGATAGTGATCTTACGTAATGTCAGAAATTAAGACGCACACATGCTTGCCACTTAGGTTTTAATATATAAATAAGTAAATAAGTAAATGAATACTTGATGCATGATGGAGCAAGTTGGGTCAGTACTTGGGCTTACATGCCTTTTTAATGCAAGATTTACAAATACGATAGCATGCCTGTGTTTTACCAAGAATATATAATTGCAAATTTATAATAATCCGTTTAGTTGTTTTGGAGACCATCCTCTAAATGTCTGTTTATATGTGCATATATACCTAGATCCATAGATCTGAATATGTGTACACACACACACACACACACACACACACACACACACAAATATATACATATATATGTGAAATATATACAAATACATATATATACATATATATATATATCACTTTAAGGACTTTTTTCATTTTTTCTGGTTTTTAATTTTATTTTAAAAAAATTTTCGATTTATTTGAAAAACATTGATTTTTGTTTCAGCTAATCTATATTGTATTGTGTATTGTGTATTGTTATGTACGTGTGCGATTTTATGTATGCATATATATATATATATGTATATATATATATATATATATGTATATATATTTTATTTATATGTATATATTAGGTGTGTGCAAAAGTAATATCATTTTTTATCAGATATGTATACACATAAAAACGACATTATTTTTGCACAAACCTTATATATATATATATATATATATATATATATATATATATATATATATATATATCGAATCTTACTAGATTCAGCCACTCAGATTAGTCGCGTAGACGACGAAACACGTGTCAATGGATGATTATATTTTAAAAATAATATATAGGCCGCTTCCCATGTGGGGGCACCAAATTGGTTACAGGGAAAATTATTCCCAACTTGCATTAAGTAAAAATGCACTTTCGTAAATAATTGAATTCGTTCAAAGCGTATCGCAAAAACAAAAAAACAAATAACATCTACGTAAATCGCGATATATCCGCACAGTCACCTAGGTGGATGTGGTGTAATGGTTTACCATGGATTCCCGATTTCGAGTCTTGCTAGATTCAGCCACTCTGATGAGTCGAAGACGACGAAGCACGTGTCAGTAGATAATTATATTGTAAAAATAATATATATGCCGCTCTCCACGTGGGGGTACCAAATTTGTTAATGGGAAATGTATTCCTAACTCGCATTTTGGTAAAAATGCACTTTCGTAAATAATTGAATGCATTCAAGACGTATCGCAAAAATAAAAACATATAACATCTCTCTCTAACTCTCTCTCTCTCACTATCTCTCTCTCTCTTTATATGTATATATATATATATTATTGTGTCTATTTATATATATATATATATATATATATATATATACATACATATTATTGTGTCTATATATATATATATATATATATATATATATATATATATATATTTAAATAAATGAGTAGTCACCAACAATGTGTACTTTTTAACATTATTTTATTATTCCGTGTCTTGGTTTTTCATTGTGAATTATGTTTGGATCATTGTAATAATGTTTTTAAGTCATTGAAATCGTTTTTACGCGCGTGTCAGACGTTCTGTGATGCGTCCTCGTCAGAAATTATTTTCAAATGTTTTTCACATTTGCCTGTGGATATCTGTTGTTTGATTGAAACAAGTGGCTGTTTGTACCAGTGGGATGTGAGCATGTTTATATAACAATAAACAAGTATATATATATATATATATATATATATATATATATATATATATATAATTGTTTTTATTTTTTAAATAGTAATCCAGCAGAGTGCTCAATTATGAGGAAAATCCGAAAATAAGTGCGTATTTATATGTATATATACTTTTTACATGAGACAAGTCATTGGTACCGTCGGTTTCAAACCCGATAATTAGGACCGTTTTAGATACCCATATGAAGCTCTCTTTAGCCAATACTCATCTATTTTATAACCGGAATTGTAAACATATATATACATCATGAATTCCGTTTAACTCTCTTTATGCGAAACCCCGCTTTTTTTATTTATCGGGTGGTGATAATTTTATTAACTTTAAAATTAAATTATATCAAATTTAAAATCTAATTTTAATTAAAAATGTTACGTTAAGTGCCTTTAATATAAAACCAGTATAAATTAAAAATTTTTTTTTTTAAATTTCGATTTTTTTTAATTAAAAATTTATCTCAATGTTGATTAAAACGTAAAATTCCATTTAATTATATCGAAACGCGTTTTAAAATTCGTTAAAAAATTTCAACTCTTTCAAGGCTGGGAGGGGTTGCTCATCTTAATTAAGAGATGTTCCTAGTATATTAACCTTTATACTATTGCATTTTCCCCTATAGTTTTAAAAATGAAATACTTTCATAAAGTATGTTTCATAAAAAATTATATAAAATAATTTAAATTCTATAATAAAATAATTTAAAATTACAATTAATCCAATTTTACAAACTAAACTCAATTTTAAAATTTAAAAGTTGACTAAAAAGAATTTTTTGTACATAAACATTTAGGGTTTGTCTTTTTCACTGACTCAGTTTATAAGGAGTGTTTTTCTTCTACGTATACAATTTTTCAAAGATTCACTCCTCACATTAAAGCATCTTATTTCTGGGGCCATGAATTGCCCGTACAGTGTTATACTTTTTAGCATTACAGAAGGAGAGCATTGATTAATTCCGGGGCGTATGCTGGTTATGCTCGATTTTTCTCCATTTTATAGAAAAAGGTGTACCTTCTTCCTTAAGCTCCCAGACCCGGGTTGTTAATGCTGTTTTTATCCTTGTTTTAGCTGTAGAGGAGCTCATATGCGCATAGTATCTTTGTTGAAATGGGCCTTGTCTCATACGTATATATTTTTTCGGCATGCTTGTAGATTGGTACGTTATTGTAGCTTCGTAAACAAGGGATTCAACTTTTACATTTGCCCTCTAATGGGCACTTATCTTTTTTTCCTGCAAGAGCAGCCGGTGTTAACTATTTCCTGGTTAGATATTATAGACTTGATCGATGGTTCTGTTGAGGAACTTACTTTTTTGTGCAGTCTGTGCTTTTCTGGGAAATGCTTATCTAGAAGTCTAAGAAAAAATGTTCTACTCTAGTTTTTGCATTAAGAGAGAACGGAGGTAAGAACCAAATTATATCCCGTCTCCTATTTCTTCTTTATTTTTTTTTATTTTCTTTTTGATCCTGAGACAGTTGGAATTTTATATTTTCACTGAATCTACTTTTATGTAGCGCCTCATTATAATGTGGCGCTGCTTGTTCGAACACTTCAGCGTTCGAAGAAAGTCTTTATATTACTTTGCTAATACTAGTTACAATATTTTTAAACTCATTGGGTGGGTGGCATAAACCGTTATTTATGTACATGAGTTTTTTATTTGGTTTATGAAAGGGTTTATATATTTTTTCACGAGATCTAGAGTTGCATAAAAAATTCATTTATATAAATTTCTCTTCATAGTTATTTTAAAACCTAGTTCCTTGAAAAATCAGCTAAATCTTTTCTGAACCTGTCTAGTGTACGTCCATTGCAGTCTCACGAAAGGCAAACTCCATCCTCCCAATATGACCAAAAACGTGGCCTGGGAATTTGTTTATCATGGTGTCTAGTAGAAAAAGTCCAAGTAGATCACAAACATTGGTATTGCCATACACCCATCGCGACATCAAAGGGGTCTTCTGGATGTGATTTTTGGACCCATGTTTTATCTTTAAAAAAATAACAAATATTGAAGCAAGCAATTGCTGTGAATGTAGTTGGAGGATTCGACATTCCTAACCTGTCGCATTAAACCTGACGAAGGCGAGGGGAATAATCGGCCGAAACGTTACGAAAACAATAACTAAAAGATGAGAATAATTGTCCAAATAATTAAATTTAAACAAATAGTTACACTTCTAGTAAGTACAAAAAAATACTTCCCTTCTAGTAAGTTCAAAAAATAGTTCACTTCTAGTAAGTACAAAAAATAGTTATCTTCTAGTAAGTACAAAAAATAGTTCACGTCTAGTAAGTACAAAAAATAGTTCACGTCTAGTAAGTACAAAAAATAGTTCACTTCTAGTAAGTACAAAAAATAGTTCACTTCTAGTAAGTACAAAAAGTAGTTCACTTCTAGTAAGTACAAAAAATAGTTCACTTCTAGTAAGTACAAAAAATAGTTCACTTCTAGTAAGTACAAAAAATACTTCACTTCTAGTAAGTACAAAAAATAGTTCACGTCTAGTAAATACAAAAAATAGTTCCCTTCTAGTAATTACAAAAAATAGTTAACTTCTAGTAAGTACAAAAAATACTTCACTTCTAGTAAGTACAAAAAATAGTTCATTTCTAGTAAGTACAACAAATAGTTCACTTCTAGTAAGTACAAAAAATAGTTCACTTCTAGTAAGTACAAAAAATAGTTCACTTCTAGTAAGTGCAACAAATAGTTCACGTCTAGTAAGTACAAAAATAGTTCACTTCTAGTAAGTACAAAAAATAGTTCACTTCTAGTAAGTACAAAAATAGTTCACTTCTAGTAAGTACAAAAAATACTTCACTTCTAGTAAGTACAAAAATAGTTCACTTCTAGTAAGTACAAAAAATAGTTCACTTCTAGTAAGTACAAAAAATAGTTCAATTCTGGTAAGTACAAAAAATAGTTCACTTCTAGTAAGTACAAAAAATAATTCACTTCTTGCAAGTACAAAAACTAGTTCACTTCTAGTAAGTACAAAAAATAGTTCACTTCTAGTAAGTACAAATAATAGTTCACTTCTAGTAAGTACAAAAAAATAATTCACTTCTAGTAAGTACAAAAACTAGTTCACTTCTAGTAAGTACAAAAAAATAATTCACTTCTAGTAAGTACAAAAAATAGTTCACTTCTAGTAAGTACAAAAACTAGTAAACTTCTAGTAAGTACAAAAAATAGTTTACTTCTAGTAAGTACAAAACATAGTTCACTTCTGGTAAGTACAAAAAATAGTTCACTTCTAGTAAGTACAAAATTAGTTCACTTCTGGTAAGTACAAAAACTAGTTTACTTCTAGTAAGTACAAAAACTAGTTTACTTCTAGTAAGTACAAAAAATAGTTCACTTCTAGTAAGTACAAAAACTAGTTCACTTCTGATAAGTCCAAAAAAAAGTTCACTTCTAGTAAGTACAAAAATAGTTCACTTCTGGTAAGTACAAAAACTAGTTTACTTCTAGTAAGTACAAAAACTAGTTTACTTCTAGTAAGTACAAAAAATAGTTCACTTCTAGTAAGTACAAAAACTAGTTCACTTCTAGTAAGTATAAAAAATAGTTCACGTCTAGTAAGTACAAAAATAGTTCACTTCTAGTAAGTACAAAAAAATAGTTTACTTCTAGTAAGTACAAAAAATAGTTATCTTCTAGTAAGTACAAAAAATAGTTCACGTCTAGTAAGTACAAAAAATAGTTCACGTCTAGTAAGTACAAAAAATAGTTCAGTTCT
This sequence comes from Euprymna scolopes, assembly GCF_053919585.1. NCBI lineage: Eukaryota > Metazoa > Mollusca > Cephalopoda > Sepiida > Sepiolidae > Euprymna > Euprymna scolopes. The sequence continues at coordinate 39,862,472 of NC_136521.1, forward strand.
AGTAAGTACAAAAAATAGTTCACTTCTAGTAAGTACAAAAAGTAGTTCACTTCTAGTAAGTACAAAAAATAGTTCACTTCTAGTAAGTACAAAAAATAGTTCACTTCTAGTAAGTACAAAAAATACTTCACTTCTAGTAAGTACAAAAAATAGTTCACGTCTAGTAAATACAAAAAATAGTTCCCTTCTAGTAATTACAAAAAATAGTTAACTTCTAGTAAGTACAAAAAATACTTCACTTCTAGTAAGTACAAAAAATAGTTCATTTCTAGTAAGTACAACAAATAGTTCACTTCTAGTAAGTACAAAAAATAGTTCACTTCTAGTAAGTACAAAAAATAGTTCACTTCTAGTAAGTGCAACAAATAGTTCACGTCTAGTAAGTACAAAAATAGTTCACTTCTAGTAAGTACAAAAAATAGTTCACTTCTAGTAAGTACAAAAAATAGTTCACTTCTAGTAAGTACAAAAAATACTTCACTTCTAGTAAGTACAAAAACTAGTTCACTTCTAGTAAGTACAAAAAATAGTTCACTTCTAGTAAGTACAAAAACTAGTTCACTTCTAGTAAGTATAAAAAATAGTTCACGTCTAGTAAGTACAAAAATAGTTCACTTCTAGTAAGTACAAAAAAATAGTTTACTTCTAGTAAGTACAAAAAATAGTTATCTTCTAGTAAGTACAAAAAATAGTTCACGTCTAGTAAGTACAAAAAATAGTTCACGTCTAGTAAGTACAAAAAATAGTTCAGTTCTAGTAAGTACAAAAATAGTTCACTTCTAGTAAGTACAAAAAGTAGTTCACTTCTAGTAAGTACAAAAATAGTTCACTTCTAGTAAGTACAAAAAATAGTTCACTTCTAGTAAGTACAAAAAATACTTCACTTCTAGTAAGTACAAAAAATAGTTCACGTCTAGTAAATACAAAAAATAGTTCCCTTCTAGTAATTACAAAAAATAGTTAACTTCTAGTAAGTACAAAAAATACTTCACTTCTAGTAAGTACAAAAAATAGTTCATTTCTAGTAAGTACAACAAATAGTTCACTTCTAGTAAGTACAAAAAATAGTTCACTTCTAGTAAGTACAAAAAATAGTTCACTTCTAGTAAGTGCAACAAATAGTTCACGTCTAGTAAGTACAAAAATAGTTCACTTCTAGTAAGTACAAAAAATAGTTCACTTCTAGTAAGTACAAAAAATAGTTCACTTCTAGTAAGTACAAAAAATACTTCACTTCTAGTAAGTACAAAAATAGTTCACTTCTAGTAAGTACAAAAAATAGTTCACTTCTAGTAAGTACAAAAAATAGTTCAATTCTGGTAAGTACAAAAAATAGTTCACTTCTAGTAAGTACAAAAAATAATTCACTTCTTGCAAGTACAAAAACTAGTTCACTTCTAGTAAGTACAAAAAATAGTTCACTTCTAGTAAGTACAAATAATAGTTCACTTCTAGTAAGTACAAAAAAATAATTCACTTCTAGTAAGTACAAAAACTAGTTCACTTCTAGTAAGTACAAAAAAATAATTCACTTCTAGTAAGTACAAAAAATAGTTCACTTCTAGTAAGTACAAAAACTAGTAAACTTCTAGTAAGTACAAAAAATAGTTTACTTCTAGTAAGTACAAAACATAGTTCACTTCTGGTAAGTACAAAAAATAGTTCACTTCTAGTAAGTACAAAATTAGTTCACTTCTGGTAAGTACAAAAACTAGTTTACTTCTAGTAAGTACAAAAACTAGTTTACTTCTAGTAAGTACAAAAAATAGTTCACTTCTAGTAAGTACAAAAACTAGTTCACTTCTGATAAGTCCAAAAAATAGTTCACTTCTAGTAAGTACAAAAATAGTTCACTTCTGGTAAGTACAAAAACTAGTTTACTTCTAGTAAGTACAAAAACTAGTTTACTTCTAGTAAGTACAAAAAATAGTTCACTTCTAGTAAGTACAAAAACTAGTTCACTTCTGGTAAGTACAAAAACTAGTTTACTTCTAGTAAGTACAAAAAATAGTTTACTTCTAGTAAGTACAAAAATAGTTTACTTCTGGTAAGTACAAAAAATAGTTCACGTCTAGTAAGTACAAAAATAGTTCACTTCTAGTAAGTACAAAAAATAGTTCACTTCTAGTAAGTACAAAAACTAGTTCACTTCTGGTAAGTACAAAAAATAGTTCACTTCTAGTAAGTACAAAAATAGTTCACTTCTAGTAAGTACAAAAAATAGTTCACTTCTAGTAAGTACAAAAAATAGTTCACTTCTAGTAAGTACAAAAAATAGTTCACTTCTAGTAAGTACAAAAACATAGTTCACTTCTAGTAAGTACAAAAAATAGTTCATTTCTAGTAAGTACAAAAAACTAGTTCACTTCTAGTAAGTACAAAAAATAGTTCACTTCTAGTAAGTACAAAAAATAGTTCACTTCTAGTAAGTACAAAAATATAGTGGAGCTGAGATCGAAACCAAAAACTATAGACCTATGATACCCATTAGATCAGCCTCATAGATCTTTGAAATGTTTTCAAACCCCGTGAACCAGTTGGCAAAAAGATAAAAATCCGATGACCCCACCCCCAAGTTTTAATGTTTACCTCTTAGTAACCCCCCCCCCCGGATAAAAACCGATTAAAAAGTTTTCCACTTGGTTGAATACTCTATGTACAACATTTCAAGTCCGTAGATCAAAACTTCATTCAGTACATAGGTTTCAAAGTGTCCTCACACACATACACACTCTCAATTTTATAGATATATAGATAGACTAGCAGGCTACCCGTGGTTGCTCGGCAGTAAATTATGCATAACTAGTATATTTTACTTAATACAGAAACTGAGACACGTGCATACGAGTATTGTTTTTTTTTCTAAAGAGGTTATTTCTTGTAAGTAAAAAAAAAATATACTCCAGCTTAGATCGAACCCCAAACCTCAAGTCATTTACGATAACCAGTACACCAGCTTGACACGATTTACAAAGTATTTAAAAAATCTTATTTTTAGCATAAAGCAGCCGGCATGTTTCTCGACCGCGCATGCGTAGTCGTGAAACATTTTATAAACAGATTAAAAATGCAACGACCTCCACTTACTAACTTGCTAATTTTGACCCATTAGCAACCCCTTTTTTTCTGGATGGAAGCCGAGAAACATGTCTTCCACGTGTCTGAATATCATATATACAAGATTTCAAGTCTGGATATCAAAATTTCGTTGAGTATATAGGTTGAGAAGTGTCATCACCCACATTCTCACTTTTATAGATATATAGATTATTAAAACGTGAATCGGCACAGCTTTTTTCCCATCGTTGTATGCCTTAATTTCGTTCAGTTTCTATCGATCCGTTACAACACTGCATCCTATTGCCTTCTACACATTTCCTTCGAAGTGAATTCGTCTTTTTATTGATTATTGTCAACATATACACAACATTCCCACAAAAAGTAGATTTGAAAAAAAAAAGCGTATAAATTCCACTTCATAAACGCACTAATTGTCCTGAATGTCGTTAAAAAAAGAACAAGGAATTAAAACTTTCATTCCACGACATGAATAAGCTATGTATTGTCAAATTTTTACTTTTATGTTTTTTTCTTCAAATTTTGAGAAAATCTTTTAAAAGTTACGAAACGTCCATGAAATTATACATTATTTTCTTTATATATATATATGTATATGTATATATATTTATATATATATTTTTTCTTTATATATATATATATATGTATATATATATATTATTATCTTTATATATATATATATATATATATATATATACGCATATAATATGTTTATTATTCAGGGATACACGTTTTGCTTACAGCGTGGTTTACACTAACACTAATCACACACACACACACACAAACACACACATACATATGTATATATTAATTTATATATGCATGTATTATGCATGTATAGGTTTGCTTGTATAGCTATATGTGCATGTATAATAATCTATCACTATACGATTCCATATAATGTAAGGTTCTCTCTTCTTTCCTAAATAATTATATATATATATATATATATATATATATATATGCAAATAAATATATGTAAATAAGTATGTATGAAATATAAAATATGTCAAACATCTAAAGAATTATTTATGCAGAAAGTTTCATGTAAATTCTATTCACCCTTTATTATTATTATTATTATTATTATTATTATTATTATTATTATTATTATTATTATTATAATAACATATTTATCACAGTTCGCGATTTCTTCTCTTTTTCCTTCGTCGCCATTACGGTTTTATGCGCGCATGCGCATTCATGCCCGGCAATAACGATTGACTGATATCGAGCTCAGTGTTAAAACATTAACATCTATGCGAGCGACGTGAAAGTAAATAAGTTTATACGCATGTATAGAAGTAGGGATTTTTTTTTTTCGTGTGTGTATGTGTGGGGGAGGAGTTTAAGATAATGACCCTTGATTTATCACTTATCAACTAAGCAATTGCGTTGGGAGTGTATGTCTCTCTATATCTCCGCTTAATTTAATTGAGTAGAATGATAACCTTCCTATGGCGATTTCCTTTAAAGGTAATTTACGTGAATTGGTTACTCGGCATCACATTTTATCACGCACGCACACATTAGTCAGAAAGAGTGGATGCCTTGGTTAAAGTGACTGTCCGTAATGATGGAGGTTTGAACAGAGCTGAAAGAAAGAAACAGGCCAATTATCAAGGCCTCATGTAAGATATAAAAAGAAACTGGAATCTTAGGGAGATATCAATCACACCAGTTATCATAGGTGCCACGGGGCTAATGAAGAAGAACCTGAAGTCCTACCTAACTAATATTCCTGGCGAACCAAGTACAAAAGAGATCCAGACAATTGCACTTAAGGGAACGGCGGGGATACCAAAAAGAGCTCTCGGTTGGTTTCAATAAAAAGCAGGGCAATGTTGGCAGCTGGTTTGGCTGCCCCATACTCAGCATTATAATCTTCAAAGAAACAAAATGAAAAAATTACCGAAAAGAACTTTCTTTAAAATCCTCGGCCTAACCTTTACAGGGAACATGAACTGGAATAGATAAGAGAGCATTGCCAAGGCTACTGCGACGAAGGCGGGCTCTCTCTACCGTGCTAGAATACAACTTACGCCTGAAAGTATCCTGTGACTCTATAAGGCCACCATTAACCTATGTATGGAGAACTGTGGTCACATTCGGGATTGCGCATCTGCTATTGCCCCTCACTTCTTGACAGAGTTCAAAAGGCAGCCGCCAACCTAATAGGTCCTGAACTGTCGTCTAGGCTTCAGCCTCTGTCCCATCGAATATATGTTGCATCCTTATGCCTGTTCTACTAGTACTGTAATGATGAATGCTCTGACGAACTAAAAGCACTTGTACACCCACGACGTGAACACCCCCGACAAGTAGCAAAATCCCATTCTGCTTTTCCAACTGTACTGACATGCAGAAGTTCAAGTATAATGTGAACATACATCTTGCCACTCATCTCCCTTCATAATACCCCTGCAACTTATGTCCCCGATAGTAGCCCCCTACTTCATAGTGGCACTGTGCTTTGTTTGGGGTGAACATTGAATAATAATAATAATTATTATTATTATAATAATAATAATAATAATAATAATAATAATAATAATAATAATAATAATAATAATAATAACAATGATGATGATGATCGGTGTAATTTCCAGATGCGGCAAACATTAAATTAACAAGTTTATTTTTTTTTAATTTCAGATTAGTAAACTACCGGTTATTTTCAGCTCTGTTTGACAACTCGTCATCAAGTGATTAACACCCGATCAGCATTTGCTTAGAGAAACATTTAATGGACGAATGAATTCATTAAGTAGAAGTGTTACGTCACTACCTTTTTTAGTGCAATTTAACCTCATTTGATTACGGGGGGGGATATATAAGCCCTGTGTCTTCGACAAAAAAAAAGCAGACAAAACATACCACTTGTAAGACAACATTCGACAAGTTATTGTAGAAATACAGCTTTACTGAATGCGTAGAGTGTTTAACAGTTGGATATGTAAATTATGTCATATGCGCACCAAATTTTATTTAACTTATGCATGCCAACATTTAATCTTTGGAATAAGCTATATATATGCATATATATATATATATATATATATATATATATATATACACACACAAAAAGAAAGAAAAGTCTGTTTGTAAAGAGCCGAGTGTTGTATCTAGCGGTTGTATTTTGAAATGTTTGAACTGTGCGTAGGCAAAAAAGACAAAAGAAAAAATAACACACTGTAGGTGGAGTATATGTCTGAAATATATTTGTTATAAATTACAAACAAGTAAAATATTTGTTTATTTTCCTTAATATTGCGTTGTGATTTAGCTTTCAAGCGCACTTGCTTCGTATTTTATTTTATTAAAATTAAATCAACGTTTCTGTATGAACTCACACGCTTGACGCTATTCTCGCGTTGCCTACGCACTGTTCCAAGATTTCAAAATACAACCGCTAGGTACAACTCGCTGCTCTTTACAAACAGACTTTTCTATACGCGCGCAGCTACTCTTACAGGGTTCCCATTGTTGCTTGAAACCGAACGGAGGCATTGCATATTTATATATATATTTATATATAAAGCTGAATGTGTGTGTGTGTGTGTGTGTGTGTGTGTGTGTGTGTGTGTGTGTGTGTGTGTGTGTGGTCACGATTAGGCTCCTATATGGTTGAGTATTTTAAAAAGCTGATGACATATAATGATAGAAGATATATCGAGACACAGGAATGGGTATGTTTGATCTGGCAGAACGGGGGTTCATTAAAACTGTGTGATCTGCGTTCGCGCCTGGTCCACAAAGTATGGAAATAAAACATTTAAAAATTAAACAAAAAAAAAAACGTTTACAAGCGTGTTTGATATAGATGTACATAAGAATATATTGATAAGTATGTTTTAACTTAAATATGGATGGTATAATAAAATTGTGGGGTCTGCATTCGCGCCTTGACTCCATAGAATGGAAATAGGCACAAACTTTAATAAAGACTTTTCGTATCTATCTGCGTAAGTATAGTTTGATAATTATGTTTCAGTTTGGAGAAATATGGTATAATAAAATTATGGGGTGTTCGTTCGCGCCTGACCCCCATAGAATGGAAATATGTCACAAAGATTAACAAGGTTTTTTTAATATAGATCCACAGAATATTATATATATATGTATATATATATATATATATATATATATATATATATATATATATATATATATATATATACTTATTTACTATAATAATTATTAAATACCTACAGACAGCAGTGTTTCATCCTTTCGGAATTAATCAGTGCAGGGTATCACGATTAACACCAGTCGATAAATTTGAATCTGGCGAGAGAAATCACCTGGCTTCATTATCAACGACCTTATTCATTCGACTACCGTTAACCGCGAGTAATGCTCTTGAATTTAAACATTTATTTCCTAAATGTTTTTACGTCAGTCAGAGAGATATAATCATTATACAATGATCTATGCATAAGAGCTAAATTCAACCGAAAGTGCTCAACGATAAAAAAAGTGTTTCTCAAATGGGCTAATTATTTACTATAATAATTGCTAAATACCTACAGTCTAGTATATCTTTCGGGAATCATCAGTGCAGGGTGTCAGGATTAACACCAGTCGATAGATTTGAACCCGGCGAAAGAAGCCATCTGGGTTCATTAACAAGGACCTTATCCAGTCGACGACCGTTAACTGACAGTAAAGCTGTTGAATCTAAGCATTTATTTTTTAAATGATTTTTTCACGTCTATCAGAGTGATCTAATCACGATGTGTCCATAAGAGCTAAATTGGCCGACTTTATTTCAACTGAAAGTTTTCAACGATAAAAAACGATTTTCATAAAGGGGCTGACATAATTATTTATTATAATAATGATTAAATATCTACACACTCTAGTGTTTCGTCATTTCGGGAACCATCAGTTCATATATATATATATATATATATATATATATATATATATATATATATATATATATATATATATATACAGGGTGTCCAAAGTCTGGCTACATTATGTAGCCAGACTTTGTGGAAGCATCCTGTAGATTATGTAGCCAGACTTTGTGGGCACCCTATATATATATATATATATATATATATATATATATATATATATATATATATACTCACATGTGTTTGTGTGTGTGTATATATATATATATATATATATATATATATATATATATATATATATATATATATATATACAGTGTCCACAAAGTCTGGCTACATAATGTAGCCAGACGTTGTGGACACCCTGTATATATATGATGAAAATAATGGAAATAGTATTCCGACAAAATAGAGAAATAAAAAGAAACACACCGTATTATATGTTCATCAACGTTTCGTCTTTATTTCATCCAGAGGAAGTCCCGAAATAAAGACGAAACTTTGATCAACACATAATACGGTTTGTTCCTTTTCATTTCTCTCTCTCTCTCTCTCTATCTCTCTCTCTCTATATATAGATAGATAGATAGATAGATAGATAGATAGATAGATATGTATATACGATATACGAAGGGAAGACATAGTCCATATAAATATTTCCAATCATATGCGGTCATTGTCCAATTCGCAGAGACGGACATCAGCAAATACTCGCTTCATCTGCGAGGAGAACCGGATTCTGAGTCAAATCCGTGAAATGAAGCTCTTTTCCTTGTTGATTATGAATCATTTTTCGCAACAAACACGGTATTGTTCCTGTGCCTTTTGTCCAGCATTGGGAGACACTGGCACACGACCTCGTTTTCGATTCGAAACCGTTAAACAAAACCAACATGAAAGAAACGGAATAACACACAGACCCACACAAAAAAGGCCAGCCTTTATTCGGCATCTTCACAACGACAAATAGAAACTAATAACAAGTGAAGAAAAGAACGTATAATAAATAAATACCAAATGAATAGAAATTTTCGTTAACCCTGTATCATCCAATGAGAAGCTAGTCTACGAAACGACAACTCCATAATGAGAAGAAAAAGCCATGACACACATTATACCACAGTTTCTGCTCCCGCTTTAGAAACCCCGCCCGCCCTTATTTTGCGATTGTTAAAATACCGACAAAGAAAACGTTATATTTGAAATGTCAAAAAAGAGGCAAATATAAACTCTTCAAATGTGTACATATATATAAACGCATTATTTTATGTTTGTTTGATTTTTGTTGCGCTGACATTGAAGTTAAAAGCTTATTTTTTGCTATTCAAATCTTATTAAAACGAACTTACTATACTTAATCATGGATATGGGCGGGACTTCCTCAAGGTTAACTAATTTTCGTATTTCTTTGAACACGCAACTTTCATTCATTAGTTATTCATTTTTAATTGTGTCTTATTGGATGGTTAGTTTCATTTTACTATGCCACTCAGTTACATAAATGTATAGTTTCTACATTATGCATACTTGCATAGCATTTACGGTAAAAATGTTCTAGCACGTGGAACACACACGTATATATATATATATATATATATATATATATATATATATATATATCTGTATATTTTATAATACACGTATATATATATATATATATATATATATATATATATATATGTTTATTTTATATTTTAATATATTTTATAAAGCCCTCCTCTTTGGGTTGAGCACTATCGTAAATAATCTCACTCGCTACTTAATTTGGCTGAAAAAATGCGAAGCTCGCGGTTTGTTTACAAACAACCGTTTGAGCACTTTCCGAGTGGTGGACGGATGTTTATTTAAATAGACATTCAGACAGATTAGTTGCGGGCACCGCTTCCGTGGTGAAGAGGTAGAACTGCCGACTGTCATCACGACGGTTCTAGGTTCGATCCTCGGCATGCGATAGGTGCTAGTCTAGCGGCACTGATGATACAACGAAACAGGACTGTATGTCAATGACTACAAATATTATATATATATATATATATATATATATATATATATATATATATATATATATATATATAGTAATGTGACTGACAATTTCAAATTTAAATTTGAATTAAAAATTAAAAATCTGTTTCATAAGAAGGAACAATAACAAAGGCAATAATCTGTACGATCGTTTCGGAAAACAATGTTTTTATTGTGATAGACATTAAGCCACGGACAATAATTTTGACATATAGTATTTTTTAAAACAAAGTCTCCTCATCAGTAAAAATATTGGGTTGATGTTTTTAATATATGTAAAGAAACCATAAATAAACCTAGCACTTTTAAGGAAGGCAGACGTATCTTTTAATTATTCGCCTTTTTGAAAACCCTAATTATCGTCAAAGCATTCATTTGGATGTTGATTGTAGTTTATAAGCGCATGAAAAATGCAAAGAAGGCGGACTCTCTTTACCTGGCTAGAAAAACCTTACGTCTGAAAGTATCCTGCACCTCTACAAGGCCATCATTCGCTCATATATGTAGTATTATTGCCACATTTGGGCTGGTGCATCTTCTACTAGTGTCCGCCTCCTGGACAGAGTTCAAAAGACAGTCGCCAATCTGATAGGTCCTGAACTGTCATCTAAGATTCAGCCTCTGTCCCACCGACGAAATAATGCATCCCCCTGCCTGTTCTACAAGTATTTTAACGGTGAATGCTCTGAAAAACTACAAGCACGTGTAGCCCCTAGCCGTAAATACCCTCGACAGCCCCGACGAACCCGACAAGCAGCTAAATCCCAACCCTACACAGTAGAGATCCGTAGGTGTAAGGAAGCCTTCTACTTCAATAGTTTCTTCTACTGGATTGCTAGACTTTGGAATTTCCTTTCCGGGATTCTGCTTTCCTAACTCTACTGCCATGCAGAAATTCAAGTGTAATGTGAACAAACATCTTGCTGCTCATCTCCCTTCATAATATCCCTGCAACTTATGCACCCGATAGTAGTCCCCTACTTCGAAGTGGCACTGTGCCTAGTTTGGAGTGAAAATTGAATAAAACACACACACACACACACACACACACACACATATATATATATATATACATATATATATATATATATATACTAGCATACTCCTCTCACATTTGTTTAGTATTACATACTTGCAACTTTATAAACAAAAACAACTTTGGACTTGTGGAACAAATTCGATTTGGTTTTAATCCGGTAAAAATGTCTGTTAATAGTCAAAATTGAGACAAAAAAAAGCACATCAGTTTATTGATTTTATAAAACATTAAAATGACATTTCTTTTTACGCAAAGACAGAAAATATACCTTGTTGTAAGAACTACGTTGGACATTTGTTCTGTTTTTTATTTATTATTTAAAGACTATTTAGCTGACGAGAACCATCCATTTTACGAGAGAAGAAACATTAATGTTGGTTGGTTGTTTTGTATTACGGCATATCAACTCTTTTCAGGTTATTTAATACCGAATCTGGTGATTTTGGAGAACGATTTTTTAATATAGTATATTTGCTTTTTAAGTCGTATTCTATTTAACCCATAGTTGGGACCCTAACAGGTACAACCAATCCGGGTCAGAGTGGACATGGGAGCAATGGCAATTAAAGGGTGGCTCCACACTCCCTAAGGCCTGCAAGCTGGGGCCTCACCATCAGATATAGTTTAAGGTCATTTTTTCTGCTATCTAGATAGCATTCGTTTTCTGAAAATCGCGCAAGACAAAACGTGAAGCCACCTGATATAAGGGATCCTGATAAATGGGCAAAGCTAGGTCTCTTTATCATTCGTTCATGCCTGCATCTGGAAAGCCAATTCCAACTTCGAACCGTATACTTACATCAGATGCATGTGATGCATGTCTGAAGCTCTGCATAACCTCTTGTTTAGCTCCCCCTTACCTAAACCGAAACTCTTTAAAAAAAAATATGACGACAGTACAATTTAAAAATAAGCTTAAACCAGGCTTAGGGACAAACAAATTCAACTTGCCTCCTCCCTTGAGGCTCGCATTCACAAATATCCATGGGGTTAGAACTAATATAGCTGATGTTGAAGCATTTCTCTTAAGAAATGCCCCGGATATCTTAGCACTAAGTGAGACTAACCTACACTCCTCCATCTCCTCTAACCACTTTAACATGCCTGGATATCTCCCACTCTGCCGTAAGGACTCTGACAGACACATGCACGGACTTTGAGTTTGCATTCGTAATACCCTCCCCCGGACTAGAGAAACAAACCTAGAAACAGATGATCAAGCCTTTATGTGCTTTAGACTAAACATGCGACACAATATTAGCTACTATTATTTTCTCTACCGCTCTCCCTCGACTCAGGACTGCACCATAATAAACAAAGTCTCTGACAGCATAGACACGGCACTGTCCCTCGACACTAGCGCACAAATACATGTATTTGGTGACTTTAATGTCCACCACAAAAACTGGCTTGGATTCTCTACTTACACAGATGCAGCGGGCAGCACAACTCATAGCTTCACTATATCTCACTCCCTATCACAAATTGTTACGTTTCCAACTCGTTTCCCTGACCAGGAAGAAAAACACGCATCAATTCTAGATCTGTTTTTGACCACGGTTCCAGATGACTGCATAACGAAGGCCCACACCCCACTCGGGAATGCTGATCATGCAGTGATAATGGTTGAAATCGCCCTAAACTCTAGACCCAAAACTGAAGAGCCAGTGCTCAAAACAACGATATATTATAAAAAGGCTGACTGGGAAGCCATCAGGGAACTAATCAGAGATGCCCCATGGAGAAATATTTTTCTCTCGCTGCTGAACAATGTGCAAACGAGACCACTGAATGGTTCAAAACTGCAATCGAAGCGCATTTTCCCATGCGGAAATTTTATGGCAAGCCCCACACTCCCCAATGGTTTAAGTCCACTTGTGCAACTGCCATTGCTCAAAAGCAGCATGCATACCGTAGGTTTAACCGACATAAGTCCAGTTCAAACAGACTGAAGTATATAGAAACTAGAAATAACGTTAAGAAAAAAATAGCGACAGCTAAGAGAGAATTTACGGAAACCACTAAAAAGCGCATCGAAGCACAAAAACTATGAATTCGAGACTTCTGGAAATTCTACAACAGTGTAGTAAATAATGGGCAATCAACAATTCCCCCACTAACCAACAATCACGAGGTTGTCTCCTCAACAACCGACAAGGCTAACATGTTTGCCAGTCGGTTTGCCTCAAATTCCACACTGGACCCTTCCAACCACCCCCTACCTGACTTTCCTATGCGGACAGACGCCACGCTAGACGATATGAAAACCACCCCTGCTCAGGTGCATGCCATCATAAAAAACCTTGACACTTCAAAAGCATGTGGACCCGATCTTATCCCAGCTGTGCTATTAAAAAAGTGCTCAGCCGAAGAAGCTCCAGTTCTCTCCAAACTCTACAACAAATGCCTTAATGAAGGTTGCTTTCCGGGCTGTTGGAAAACTGCTTCTGTTGTACCAGTATTCAAGAATTCTGGCGAAAGGACTGACCCATTAAATTATCGCCACATTAGCCTCCTCCAACTTTTTGCCAAAATATTTGAGACCTTAATTAACCATGCTCTAGTCCATCATCTTACAGATGCTAAACTTCTGACTGACAAACAATATGGATTTAGACAAGCCCGTTCCACAGCAGACATCCTAACTGTGATCTCTGAACGTATATACCATTCACTGGAAAAAGCGGGGGAGGGCAGAGCGGTTGCTCTAGATATATCTAAGGCTTTTGACAGGGTATGACATGCTGATGACACTACACTCTATGGCAGGCACGACAGGAAGACGAATGAACACATTTCTAAAGAAATGGCAGAAACACTAGAGGAAGACATCCAATCTGTGGTGGAATGGGGACAAAAGAGGTTGGTCGCGTTCAATGCTGCCAAGACTAAACTAGTTTCATTCAATAATTACAAGAAACGCTCTCTACCACCTATAGCAATGGCCAACGACTCTTTATCTGAGAGTCCATCTTTCAAACTCCTTGGCCTAACGTTCACAGGAAACATGAGTTGGAACAATTACATTGAAGGCATTGCCAGAGCCGCTGCAAGAAAGGTGTGCTCTCTCTCTACCGTGCTAGAAAACTACTAACACCCGAAAGTATCCTGTACCTCTATAAGGCCACCATTCGCCCATGTATAGCGTATTGCTGTCACATCTGGGCTGATGCATCTGCTGCTAGTCTCTCGCTCCTTGACAAGGTTCAAAAGAGAGTCGCAAACCTGATAGGCCCTGAACTGGCATCTAAGCTTCAGCCTCTGTCCCATCGGCAAAATGTTGCATCCCTCTGCCTTTTCTACACGTATTTTAGCGGTGAATGCTCTGACGAACTGCAATCACTTGTGCCCCCACGACGTGAGCACCCTCGACAAACCCGACAGGCTGCTAAATCCCACCCCACACTGTAGAGATCCCTAGATGTAAAAGATCTTTTTACTTCAATAGTTTCTTCCCTAGAACCGCTAGACTCTGGAATTCCATTCCAGATCCCTGCTTTCCCAACAGTACTGACGTGCAGAAGTTAAAGTGTAACGTGAACCGACATCTTGCTGCCCAAATCCCTACATAGTACCCCAGTAGTTGTTGCCCCTGATAGTAGCCCCCTACACCAAAGTGGCAATTTGCCTTGCTTGGGGTGAAAATATAATAAAAAAAAAATGCTGCAGTGCAACAGACCAGATGCAGAATGTCATTGTTTTATTAACAGAATGTTTCCATTATTCTTCTTAAGTTTACAGAAAATCGGTGCACAACTATACTGTTCGAGTAATTAATTTTACCATTCCTGACAGATATCCACAGAGAGGCTGATTTAATTTGAATTCCATCAATGTTAGAAACAACAAGTAAAAATGATTTCCGGAATTTATATTATTTTCCGAAGACACCTTAAGCATAACCCATATATTTTATACA
>NC_136521.1:39882394-39909894 GCF_053919585.1 Euprymna scolopes
ATTATTATTATTATTATTGTTGTTGTTGTTGTTGTTGTTGTTATTATTATTATTATTATTATTATTATTATTATTTTTTTTTTTTTTTATAGTTGAAACAAATATTCTATTAAAAAATATTTGGAAAAGTAAAAGAATGTTATTTTGTTGTTGCGTACTTAAATACATTAACTAATATTTGGATAAATTTTACAAAATTTTAAGAAAATTTCAATTGAAATAAATATGAATAAATCAATAGGTAATCATGAAGTTTAGCATCTTTTTTTTTTACATCAGACTAATCACTTATCAAGGCTCAGACGCCACTCGAGGAAAAGGGTTATAGAGTGTACAGTAGTCAATGGGACAATATGGTAGTAATCATTAGTAGTGGAAATTTGGTAACTTGGATTGCTTAAGGGGAACGGCTCATCAAGAACTTGTTTACGTTGGACTTGAAAATAGCTCTGTTTTACTAAGAGATTGGTTCATTTTTTTATACAAGTATTTGAGAAACTTTTTTAATGTTACAAGAAAGAGCGTCGATGATTGCAGAAAAATGTTTATCTATAATATTAATATCACCTGTCTGTTTAAATGTATGTATGTATATTAGTATGTCTGCCTAAAACTTTGGGCAGGGCGAGGGATTTTCACTAGATCGATATCATTTTTAATCTCGAGCCTTCGGACGACAAATATAAAAAAAATGGCTAAAAACATTACTTCCTAAACCCTCAACTGGGCACTTTTCTACAATGAGGGGTTGCTGTTTTCGCCAATATTTGCGAAAGTAAACCCCTCTTTTCGATTGACCAGCCTTAATTTAAAGCTTCGCCATTTCCGGTTTGGCAATGGACTCAATATCAAAGACGTCCCCTTTTTTTTATCACGTTTTGTCCTCCTTCGCGGTACGGGTTCGAGCCTGTCTACCTGGTAACACTTCTTTTTTTTTTTTTTGCTCAACACACACCTCCAAACACCCAGACAACGCCGGGCACCTATGCTAGTTTATAATATAAATCTCACTTGTCTGTTTAAATGTATGTATGTATGTATGTATGTATGCATGTATATGTTTATATGTCAGGATATGTCATATGCTACTGGTACCATGTAACCCAGTACTACCTGCCTCATGGTCGGGTCACCGGCGACTAAACTGGTTCCCCCACCAGATTTGTTTGGTAAGGAGGGCGGCTAGTCTCCCTGAAGGATTAAAAACAAGACCTTCCAAAGGGCGAATGAACTCTTTTTCTGGGTCAACGGCCAACTAGCACCGTGTATATTTGTGTGTGTGTGTGTGTGTGTGTGTGTGTGTGTGTGTGTGTGTGTGTGTGTGTGTGTGTGTGTGTGTGTGTGTGTATGTGTATTGGGGTAGAAAGAGCTCCTGTAAGCCGTGGTGAAGGCAACCTTTCTAGGAGAAGCAAATCTCTGATTTAGAAAACCATAAAGCGGAAGACCACTACCCGCATTAAGCTGGTCTGCAGTTTAATTTGTTGCTGGCTATCTCGCTCTTGCTTGTTGCTTGATCTCAACATTTTGAACCGAGAGAGACTTAGCTGTCGTACGAAGCTAAGACTCTGTAACATCATCTTTGTATAGATACTCACTCAGACATTTGGGCTCATGGATTTTAAATGTCTTAGGGAGTGACACTCGTCTGACAAGACGTTGCAATCATCATCATGTATGTATGTCTGCCTAAAACGTTCGAAAGAGACGACGGATTTTCACGAGATCAGTATCATGAAATAATTAAAAAATATTTTTGTTTATCTTTCTCTCAACATCGATGTAATTTCATTTCTCTTTTTGTGATAGCCTACTACCATCAAGGCTAGTCGTTGTTGCCCGGCAAAATTGTAACATATTTCTATGAAAAATTTTATCTCTGTTTAAATCTAACTATTATTTTCTTTTTTCTTACGCCTATTTCCCCTTCCCTTCCCCCTCTCTTCCTCTTTCTTCCCCCTTCTCTCTCGTCCCTCTCTCCACTCTCTCTTCCCCCTCCTTCTCCTTCTCCCTCTCTCTCTCTCTCACTCTCCTCTTTCCCCCCTCTCTCCGGACACGCACAAACTCATATAACTTTCATAGATTCTTTTCTGAATGAGTCGGCGTAAGAGAAGCTACGCCTGCTTTAAAAAAAATTCAAGTTGACTGAAAAATCGACTTCCCCTTAAAAAATATGTGCTAGCTACGGAGGAAAGAATGAATATTTTTTTTCTAAATGTTAGATTTTATTCATCTGGGACAACGCCCATCAAAAATAAACAAACTTCCTGCGTATATGATTTGTTATTATTTCATTTTTTTTACTTTTCGCCGAACATACATACGTACACGCATATGTATTTATACTAGCAGGGAGACCCGACATTGCCAGGGATTGATTGATGATCAGCAGCTATTTCACACTCGTATATTTTTATTGTCATCGAAATCCGTGAAACCTCCATGCAGCAACTTAGTCCAAAAAAATATGTTATTCTATATTGCACTCTAGAGATCCTGCTGTTTCTTTTATAAAATTATTTGTTATAAACTTATTTCCAATTAACGAAACCTAAAAAATTAAGACATTTACGTGCGGGGTTTGAACCTACCTATCACGTCATGCAAATAATAAAGAAAAAACGAAAAAAAAAACAGGTACATTTCCAAGTCTTATAAAATTCTTTGCAGTTAATGAAAAAATTGAAGAAATCTACGTGCGAGGTTTGAACCTACAGAAAACGTCATGCAAAAATAAAAAAAAATAAAGACACGTTATCAACTTACCCACATTAGAATTTTCACGACCCGTTGTTCTATCATTGTTAGTAACGACAAGATAGAAAAATGGCTTTATCATGGTAGTTAAATTCAAATAACGGTTTCGCTTATTGATTATCGGTAATTATCAAAGGTATTCCGAGACAAAACTTAACTAAGATCACTCCCAGACTTATACATTAAAGTTCTGTAAATTTTAAAGAAAATCCGTTCAGCCGTTTCAAAGTCTATAAGGAACGAACACACACAAACAAAGTAATATGGTTAAGGTTAAGATTAAGCTTAGAAAATGTCGAGATGCCTACATATTTATATAATAGATAAGCGGGACTACCCGGCGTTGCTCCGGCCATATAAAACAAATAGATACAATGAAGCTGTGTTTAAAGACGTTTTCTAATCTTAAGACATCGAGAACATTGGATGACTATATATAAATCTTTATCCCGAGCAAATCCGAATATATTGTGTTGAATAAGATAGAATAACTTATATAATCGATTACATCTAATGCTTCAAACAAATTACACAAGGCCTTTACTATTATTTTAGATGAACTAACTTTGATTGATTGTTTTGTGTAGCGGCGTACCAACTTAGCTGCCTATTTTTTTTTTTTCGTTGAAAATAGTTTTAAGTGACTTTTAAAAAAATCTGAAGTTTGATGGGCTTCTTGATTTAGAAACGTCAAGTTAAGATTTGATTATTAGGATTAATATTCAGGAGAAATTATATCTTTAATTATTTATTTGCATCTAAAAATAGTCAATTCCATAGAGGTGAGTAGTTTGGGCAGCTTTTCGTGATAAAACATACTTTTCTACATAATTATAAGTAAAAGAAAACACGCAATTCTGTAATTTGAAAACTTCGTAAAAAAAGACACAAAAAGAAATGAAAATGTACAAAATAGTTAAGCTTAATCGTATTATCTGGATTCATCAAACTACTGTTCTCATCTTGAGTGTGATTTTCACAACGTTTCAGTCGATGTAACCTCCGACCTTCTTCAGGTGTTTCTTGTCGAACTAGGGAATTTGGACGAAATTTTGAACGTAAGAACCCGTGGCGCAGTGGTTAAAGTACTTGGTCACAATTGTAAAAATGATATCCTCCTGAAGGTTGTGGCCGAGCCGTGTAAGGGCAACAGAAAAGTATACAACTGCGAATTACTTGAGACTTCCATCTAGTCATGGCTGACGGGACAAGAACATGCTACCCGCGTAAAGTAAATAAAGGGCCGCGCTCGAAATTCTGTCCAAACTCCAGAGTTCGACAGAAACATTCCCGAGTTCGACAAGATGCACCTGAAGAAGGTCAGAGGTTACATCGACCTAAACGTTATGAAAATCACACAGAAGATAAGAAAAGTAGTTCGAAGAATACAAATAATATGAATAATCCTCATCTCCAAAATTCAGAAACGTCAAGTTAAGATTTGATCATTAGGATTAATATTCCGGAGAAATTATATTTGTTTTAATTATAACATTTTTTTTTTTATAAACTGGGCCTTATTATAACCGGCCACTTCACCGCCGGTAAGGGACGCATCTTCAAATTGGATCGATAATAACAAACTTCTCCTACATGCATGATGAATGGTCAGGTCAGAGGTTAATTATTTTAGCCATGCCTCATTAAACATTGCCTTAGATAATTGCTAAAACTGTGCGTGGAACGGAGTAATTCGACATTCTTTCGCAGCGTTGGATCCCATTGGGACCGAAGTATTTAGGGGTCTTGTTTATTGTAGATATTTTTCTTTATGGTTCTTTTTTTATTTTCAGAAAAAAGTGCATTGTTTTAAATCAAGTTTAGTTTGATTCAAGTTTTGTTTTTATTAATATAAGTTTTCTTAGAATTTAACTTCAGAAAATTAAATATAAAAATCTGAACAATGCATATTTTTTATAAAATAAGATTACTAATTGGTAAATTGGTTGGAAGGATTTTTAACACACACATACACAAATTCATTGTATATATATATATATATATATATATATAAATATAAATATATATATATGTACATACATCTACATATATATGTATATGTACATATATGTATGCATATATATATATATATATATATATATGTGTATACATATATATATGTATATATATATATATATATATATATATATATATACGGAGAGAAAGAGAAAGAGAGAGATGCATACATAATTATTAAATATTATATATATATCAATCTATATCTATCTATCCATAATATATATATATATATATATATATATATATATATATATATATATATATATATATATATATATATATACATACAGTAGAACCCCGCGATACGTTGGCCCTAAGATGTTTTTTACGTCAGTATATCGAATACAATGTTTATTTATCCCCTGGTTATTTGCCCCGTCTTACGGTGTTGTTTATAATATTATTTCATTATATACATGTGTATTACATACTGCAATGTATTTTGTTACAAAATTCTTAATGGCGTATCCCGGGACTCTACTGTGCATATAAACACAGACACACACACATAGACACACACACAAATATATATATATATATATATATATATATATATATATACGTATGTATATGTATATATATATCTGTATATATATATATATATCTGTATATATATGTATATATATATGTATATATATATATATATATATATATAATAACTCATTAATTAAGTAACCCAAACAATTGTTTAAATTTTTTAATCAAGGAACAAGAGCAAATAAAACAAAATGTAAATGTATCCACCTCTACTAAGCTCTCTCTTTTTTCTTTACCCCCCCCTCTCGTCCTCTCTGTTTCTCTCTCACTTTCTCGTGACGTATTTTATATATATATATATATATATATATATATATATATCACTGAGCTATTAAGACATATTGACTGCCATGCTAAAAATTAAAACATGAACCATAGCTACTACGTTATGCATGCATATTCGTAATGCCGGCGTTCGACCATCACCTTGCAAATTTTATTTTTTTCCTTTTAATTTTTAATTTTTTGTACATATTTTCCGTGCTGAAACTCGAATAAAAAGTTTCGGATGGCTTCAAATACCTTGTATTTGAAGTTTTACATCTGTAGACCCAAAACTCTAAGAGGAGTTTGGTGGACGAAATTTTTAAAACAAAAATATATACGTATACATTAATATATATGGAAAGAATTTTATGTTTACTATAACCTTGCCACGCAAATATTACGCTAGTATAAATCATGTAGAATATCTGCATGAATATAATTACACGTAATAGTTAACTAAAGATGATCGTCCTATAAGAAAACCGAAAAGACTCATAGGGAATTAATTAAAATGAATTTTTAAAATAATATGCAAATTAGCTAGACATGCAGTCACACTGCCCATATATAGAAATGCAGTCCCACGACCCATATATAGGAAAGTAGTATTTTCTTTTTAAATATGTAACAAAAACGTATTTTTAATATGAATATAAGTACACATACGCGCAAAATAGATATGTATATAACTCTTTCTCTCTCTCTCTCTCTTTCTCTCTCTCTATCTCTCTCACTCTATATATATATATATATGACTATTTCATTTATTCACATATATATATGTGTGTGTGTGTGTGTGTGTGTGTGTGTGTGTGTGTGTGTGTGTGTGTGTGTGTGTGCAGGCCGACCGAATAGATCGGTCGTAAATTATGATATTGGAATAATTTATGAAGATTTCCTTTTTAGTATTATGGTGCCAATTCTCTGTGGAATGCTACATTTTACTCCATATATATATATATATATATATATATATATATATATATATATATATATATATATATATATATATAAAATATATATATATATATATATATATATATATCGAATAACATATGATTCTTCAATTATAATTATATTTCACCCTTTATTTATATCAATCCTTTTATTCATGAAGTTCGATGTAATAACTACAGAGCATATACAAATAATTACCAAAATGCCTATATTCCATCTCACCGTTTATTTCCTTTAGCATGTTAAAATGACAGAATATGTTTCTTCACGCAGAAACAATCATATAATTATTATGCAATTATTTAATCTTTTTCACCCCGCCTCATCAGAAGAAATTTAATTCATCAACTTAAATAAATAAATAAATAAATAAAAGGCATCTGAATCTGAAAAAAATCGGAAAATAGTCGCAATTGCGTTTTGTTACACCATCTTTGATTTGAAATCGAAATCACATTTCTAGCGATTACTACGTTGTGGTCCCGACGTTTACCACGTACTTATTAACCCTTATCCTTGAGAGGCTTTCGTCGGTGACTCCTTTGTTAAGTGAAAAAAAAATTAAGAAATATCGGTTTTGAGAGCAGTGATTGCGACATTTTTAAGTTTCTACATATTGTATCGATTTTGTTTAGACGAACAAAAAAACAAACAAACAAACAAACAAAAAAAACTAGTAGGTTATACAAAAGAAATCCGCCGTATATTTCCAAAAGATATCCGTAAAGATAGACTTCCTTTTGCGTTGTGTAACAGTAATGGCGGATTCTTTTCATGTGGGTCGAGTTTCATTCATCTCTTTAAGCGCACCTCGCAGCGAAATCAAATGTTTCCTTTATGACCAACGTGTTAATGCTTCTACAAGGTCTGATAAGCCGCGATAACATTCCATATTAATGTTAACATTTTTTTTTTAAATAAGCTATAACCGAGAAGACTTGCGGCCATTCGTTCATCTTCAGCGACGACAAGTCGTGCTGTTCAATTGGTATTCAAGTTTGTATTCAACAAAACTGTCAAGTGATAATTCGACACCTTTTTAATACTAATAAATTATTAATTATCAAAGCAACAAAAGCTAGTCGAGGATAAATATTATTAAAATTTTCTAGTTGGATCATGGAACAGAACGATCAAATAATATACGACATAATCACGTTGTCATCCTATAATTTTCGTGATTAATACAAGAATTGAAAGCTTCAAAGTTTACAAACGTAATATTCGAACGATTATATAGATATATATCTATAAAAATATAACATAGAAATAAGCATGCTCCTGCGACTAAACCGTGCATCCGGTTTTTGACTTCTATTCAAAAAAAAAAAAAAAAAGATCGTTGATTATCTATTTTATAATCGACCTGTCATATCCAGTCATGACTGACAGAACGAGAGAATGCTAACCGTGTTAACTAAATAAAGTGTCTCGTTCGTAATTACGTGCAGATTAACGAGTTCGACGGAAAAAAATTCTGAGTTCGACAAGATACACGTGAAGAAGGTCGGATGTTACATCAGTCAAAACGTTGTTGAAAAAGAGCGAGTGGAGAATAAACATTTGCGAGATTTCCCGTTGGGTCATGGAACAAGATGTATTATTCGAAAGATTGTAAATATGTATATCTATATAAATATAAGATTGAAATAAACTTGCTTGTGCTTTGAAAACGTGCATCCAGTTTTGGACTTCCGGTTTGAAAAAAAATGTCTACTTGTCTAAAGTTGGATATTAAAAGGCACTGCTTCTATTCACTGCATACACAAGGTTAACAATATATTTTTTATCTATTTATTAATATTCGTAAGTAGTCCAACTCCGCTATCGTCTGTCCTACCTAGATAGTTAAGTTTTTGTGTTTGTACTTATTTTTACGGGTTTTCTTACAAAGAAATATAGTTTTATCTCAGACTAAAAAAGACTGATTTAAAAATAAACATACAACAAATAACTATAATCAAAGGCAAGCATAACTACCTAGATAGATTAGCTTCTTTTTTGTTTTTTTACCCCGAATTCTTCTTACAAATAGATTTAGTTTAAGGCGGTCGAGTGAAAAAAAAATGGGTTAATCATAACTATACAACATATGACTATAATCAAAGCTAGGATAAATTACCTTTCTATTTAGATGAGTGTTATTTTAATATTTTAAGGCGTTTTTTTTTCCTTTAAATGAATATTATTTAATCTCGTCGAGTAAGAAAAGGAAAGTTTCACCATAAATATGCAATAATAACTAAAAACAAGAATAAATTACTTTTCTACTAAATTGGTGACTATTTTCTGTTTAACATATTTTTGCGATGTTTTTCTTTCAATTAAATGTAGTTGTAACCCCGTCAATTAAAAAGTAAAGTATGCAGATATGTATATATATATATGTATGTACCTATATGTGTATATATACGTATCTATGTGTGTATATATATATGTGTGTGTGTGTATATATTTATACATTTATATACATACATATATATATAACTACTTAATTTACTCACATAAAATTAATATACGAAAGTATAGATTTATGCGTAAACTTTAAGTACTTACTTCAAAAGTGCTCAATACGTAGGTAGAGCTAGTTAGTAATTTATAAAATATATATGGCGATTAAGCTACACTGAATATTCCGCGTTTTATCCACTCTAGGACTCTTCAGACTTATGCGCGAATTCTGTGGTTGTTTATCGTTTTTATATGCTCCTCTTCTATTATATAAAAACGATAAACAACCACAGAATTCGCGCATAAGCCTGAGGAGTCCTAGAGTGGATGAAACGCGGAATATTCAGTGTAGCTTAATCGCCATATATATTTTATAAATTACTATATAAATATATATATACATATATAAATTACTATATAAATATATATATACACACACACACACACACATATATATATATATATATATATATATATATATATATATATAATCACGTGTCATCCCTTTTTTAAAAATGGAATGGCCCGATCATCGAAGACAATATTCACATAAGGACTCAAATTACACAGATTTGTATAATTATATGGATTAAATAAACAGGATGTTAGCAACAATGAATTCATTTATCTTGGCTTTACTTAGGATGTATGTTTTTTTAGTAGCGTAGACCTCAAAGTCGACGTTTACTGCGAGTTGTTCTCATAAACGCTATATTTAATGGCGAACAAACACCCTTTCTATGAGTGTTTCATACGATTACTGTTTATTTTAATCTTTTATAAATTACGTGATTGTTCTTTTCTGATAACTTTTATAATTAAATTGCTCTCTGATTCAAATTGGCAGTGTTTGCCACCCGCAGGCTGCAAAGAACACAGGACATTAAGACGAAACTATTGCTAACAAAGGGAGGTAATCAAGTTTGGTTTTATCGGAGGATGCGAAAAAATATATAATTTCGTTTAGATTCTTTTTATTCATAGATTACAATCTAATTTAACTGGTTCATTTTTTTTGTGTTTAGTAATTCATTTATGCCTTTATCTTTGTCTTTGTAATAATTATTAGTTCAAGTAAGAAAGTTTTATGCATAAAAATAATCCAAAACATATTAAGCAACAAATAATACCGACATTTCAACTTGTTAATGAATATTTAACCATGTATATTCATTTGATTAAGGTTATTATTATTATTATTATTATTATTATTAGTATTATTATTATTATTATGGTTGTTATTGCTGCTGTTGTTGTTTATATCATTAATATTATAATTGTTAATATCATTTTTATTAAAACTCACTAGGAGTAGTAAACAATGCCATCATCAAAGTTTTCTCTTTGGAAGATACTCGTGGTGTTCTCTGGAATCTGGGTCACCCCAAATTTACATTATTATTAATATTAATATTAATATCTACATATTAATACGCTAATTCGCTTCGACCGTGATCATCCTGAACATTCCTTAAAATAAAAATGGCATATTTCAAATCGAACCAACGATTGTTACACATAATTTTCTTTAGTATGAAAATGGAATATTCAACAATCCTCAATAAGCAATAGGTTTAAATTGATATGTTATCGACAGTTTTTCTTTTTTGTTTTTTTACACGGTGGCCACCACTTATCAAGAGATAAGGGTTATTGCAAGCACAGTACGTTAGTGTGGAGATTTAATGAAGTGTTTACTTAAGGAGGCGGTTCATTAGGAATTTGTTTACGTTGGACTTGAATACATCCAGGTTGTAGTCAGGTGGGAAGCAGACAGACGGAACAGAGTTCCACAGGCGTGCAGTTCTAAGAAAGAAGCTTTCTTCATGGAATCTACGAGTTAATATCTAGCCAGTTTAAATCACAATCCTAGTACGTTATTCGTCGCCACTCAGGTGGATTCAGATATCAATACTAATAATTTAGTTATAGCAAGCCAGTATCTTGTCCGTGCAGATCTCAATAAACAGTTGCTTATTTCTAGCCAGTTAAATGACGATCACAATACTAATAAGGTGTTTATAACCAGCCAGTGTATGATGGTGCAGACCACAATACTAATAAATTAATTATAGCAAGCCAGTGTTGGTCGGTGAAAATCAAAATGCTAATACTATTTATCGCCAGCGATGTAATAATATATCTCAAGAAGTAATCCATATTGTTTAAGAAATATTCATTTTTTAATTCACGGTTTGATCGGGATTAAAAATACACTGATTATTCTGTTGACGGCAATTCTATTGTTTGTCATATGATGATGTGTTTAACTACTTTGGAATTTCTACGTGTTTTGCTAGTTTGTTAATATTGTTATTTATATTACTATTATTATTGTTAATTTTATTTTTATTATTATTATTATTGTTAATTTTATTATTATTATTATTATTATTATTATTGTCAATTTTATTATTATTATTATTGTTAATTTTATTATTATTATTATTATTATTGTTAATTTTATTATTATTATTATTATTGTTAATTTTATTATTATTATTATTATTATTATTATTATTGTTAATTTTATTATTATTATTATTGTTATTATTATTATTATTGTTGATATTATTATTATTATTATTATTATTGTTGATATTATTATTATTATTATTATTATTGTTAATGCCATTATTATTATTATTATTGTTAATATTATTATTATTATTATTATTGTTAATATTATTATTATTATTGTTAATATTATTGTTAATATTATTATTATTATTATTATTATTATTATTATTATTATTATTATTGTTAATGCCATTATTATTATTATTGCTAATGTTATTATCATTATTTTATTCCCAGCAGCAGCAGTAGTAGTAGTCGCAGTAGTATCTACTCCTTAAAATTAATCACACAATCCATCATCAAAGTTTCTCTTTGAGAAAAACATGTGGAATTCTCTGGAGTCTGAGTTAAATAATCTCCTCAAATTTCCAGTACTCTCCACCATTTTCGATAACCTTTGCAGATAAAATTGCGTTATGGCAACAGTCATTTATCATTGATTTCTCTTTGCAACGACCATTGATCTTCACTGGAAATTGGATGGCAATATAAGCACCTCCAAGTTCCTAGTTCTTTTGCACTCATCCAGCGAAGCTATGGCTACGTATGGCTAGTGCTTTGTTTCCTCAGTTTTTCCATCTTCCTTGGCCTTTACAAGTAGGAGGAGAGGCAGTAATTTACAATTTTACCCTTTCAGTTTTTATGATTTCAGCTCCTGTTCCTTTGTGTTTTACATCTGTAGCAGTTATTATTATTATTATTATTATTATTATTATTATTATTATTATTATTATTATTATTATTATTATTATTATTATTGGCTCACATGGAGCTTTCACACAAGTCAACAAACGATCTGATTGGAAACCTGTGGTGTTCTCTGGAAGCTGAGTGACAACAAGTATCCCCATACGTCCAGCCCTTTCCACCTCCTTCGATAGCATTTGCAAATGAATTTGCATCATCGCAACAGCCGCTTTCCATTGATTCCTCGCTGGTAGTGGTCATTGGTTTATACTGGAATTTGACTGGCACTCAGCCTCCTCAAGGTCACAGTTTTCTTTGCGCTTGTCCAGACTAGGTCTGGTTGGCGCACGCTCCTCGCTCTTTCAGTCATTATTGACCCTTCTTGCCCCTTTGGTATCTTTTTTAGGGGGGGGGTCGGTGATGAAACAATGGGGGGAATGCATGATGGGGGGGTGTAGAACTTGTAAATATGCAGTTTCGGTGTTCTTCATTCCCTGTAACGCTTATTCGTTGTATTGTCTTGTATTATTCTCCGCATTCAAGGGGTTTCCTTAATATTTCAGTCGTTTTCATTATCGTTAGTCGTTGTACTTTTGCAGTTATTCCTCTGATTCCAATTTCTGACATTCTTTTTTCGAAGATTTTCGGGATTATTATTATTATTATTATTATTATTATTATTATTATTATTATTATTATTATTATTATTATTATTATCATCATCATTATCTTATTATTATATTATTATATTATTGTTATATTATATTGTTATTATATTATTATTATTATGATTATATTTATTATGATTATTATTATCATTATTTTTATTATTATCATTATTTTTATTGTGATTATTATTCTTATTATTATTACATTATTATATTATTATGATATTATTAAATTATTATATTATATTGTTATTATATTATTATTATGATTATTTTTATTATGATTATTATTATTTTTTTAATTTTTATTATGATTATTATTTTTATTTTTATTATGTTTATTTTTATTATTATATTATTATTATTATATTATTATATTATTATATTATATTGTTATTATATTATTATTATTTTTTATGATTATTTTTATTATGATTAGTATTGTTATTATTATTATTATATTATTATTATTATTATTATGTTATTATTATATTATTATATTATTATTATTGTGATATTATTATGAAATATTGTTTATTATATTATTATTATTATTATTATTATTATTATTATTATTATCATTATTATTATTTACTCAGTAAGATTAGCCACACACCTATAAGCAACGATTGCTTAGTGAGGAAAACTTGTGGTTTTCCCTGGAGTCTCAGTTACCTCAAATCTCCAGTATTCTTACCTGGTTCGATATCCTTTGCAAAATAATTTGTGTTATCGCAACAGCCGCTTACCATTAATGTTCTCCCTAGCCATTGGTCTCCACTGGAATTTGAGTGGCAATAAGGGTCGCCAAGGTCCCAGTTCTCTTCGCATTTGTCCAGCGAAGAAATCTGGTCGGCGCTCTCTACTCGGACTCTCTATCCTCCTTGACCCTTCCTGACTATTTGCCATCACTCTTTTTTGGATTTGACTGGGCAATGGAACGGGTGGGTAGGGGATAGAGAACTTATAGATATTCAACTTCAATGTTCTTGTTTCAAGTAACGCTTCTTCCTGTTTTGCGTCTGCAGCTATTATTATTATTATTATTATTATTATTATTATTATTATTATTATTGGAGACTTTATCTCGGTGCACTGAGATGGGTTTCCAAAACACAACATGGGAATCTGAAACGTTTTTTTTTTTTTAACGCCCCTTTAATATATATATAGAAACAGTCTGAGGAAGCTACAGACGGCCAAAAACGGCCGGGTAGCTGAGACAATAATGTAACTTAACAGAAAGATACGGTAATAAAAAATAAAACGTATATATATATATATATATATATATATATATATATATATATATATATATATATAACTGGACGGTTGTGTTGTTTCGATCCACGGCTGGGGATAGGTGTATGTCTAACCCCACTGAGGAGTTGTGATACAACGAAACAGTACTGCATGTGGATGACAAATAAAAAGCCTTTCTCTTTGGGTTGAGCACTTTGTAAATATATTTTCACCCGATGCATATTTAAGCAATGAAGCGAAGCCCACCATTAATTTGTTTTTAAACAAACTTATGGTTTGAGCACTGGATGCGGCGGGCGGATGTAGATTTAATACAAAATAGTGGTGAAATGTTTACAGCATTGATTCGCGGTCCGATGATTAGAACAGCCGGCTGTCAACTCGACAGTTGTAGGTTGGATTCGCGGCTGCCGCAAGGTGTATGTTTAGCCTCACTGATGAGTTGTGATATAACGAAACAGTTCTGTATGCGGATGGCATGTATATATATATATATATATATATATATATGTATACATATATATATATATACATATATATATATACATGTAATCAGCATATATATATATATATATATATATATATATATATATATATATATATATATGATGAAAATGATGGAAATAGTATTCCGACAAAATAGAGAAAATAAAAAGGAACAAACCGTATTATGTGTTCATCAATGTTTCGTCTTTATTCATCCAGAGGAAGTCTCGAAATAAAGACGAAACGTTGATGAACACATAATACGGTTTGTTTCTTTTTATTTTCTCTCTCTCTCTCTCTCTCTCTCTCTCTCTCTATATATATATATATATATATATATATATATATATATATATATATATATATATATATATATATATATATATATATATATATATACTAGCAAAAGTATCCGTCGTTTACTGGGTTCAAAAACAGCCTACAGAAAATGGACTTACTCATTTTTAAATATACTTTTTATTAATTAATAATTAATAAAAATAATATTTAAAAATAAACATGTCCTGAAATGTGGACGAAACATGTAAACAAAGGGCAAATAACTTCTTGCTTATAAAATCGCTCAGGGGAATAAATAAAAAAATTAACAATCTTATATATATATATATATATATATATATATATATATATATATATATATATATATATATATATATATATATATATATACTAGCAAATGTACTCGTCTTTGACTGGGTTCAAAATCAGCCTACAGAAAATGGACTCTGATTTATGAAAGTATGATAGCTTATGAAAAGGATGGGCTGTAAAGAGATAGCTTCGAATTTGCGGGTATCAAAACCAAAGCAAAATATGGTAGAAAGTAAAAATAAAATCGATAACCCCCATAATTTATTATTCCATACCTGTTCACACTGAAACACTTATCACAATATTCTGTGAATCTATATTAAAAAAAAAAAAAAACTTGTTAAACTTTGTGACATATTTCTATTCTTTGGAAGTCAGGCGCGAACGAACATCCCATAATTTAATGATACCATATTTCCTCAAACTGAAACATAATTATCAAAGTATAATTACGCAGATGGATAAGTCTTTATAAAAGTTTGTGCCTATATCCATTTATAGAGGAAAGGCGCGAACGAAGACCCCACAATTTTATTATACCATCCCTTTTAAATTTAAAACATACTTATTAAAGTATTATTATGTACATCTATATCAAAAACACTTGTAAACGTTTTTTTTTTTTAATTTTTAATTTTTGATTTACATACTTTGTGGACCAGCGCGTACGCAGACCCCAAAATTTTAATGAATCATCATTATGCCAGATCAAACATACCCATTACTGTGTCTCGATACATCTTCTATCATTATATGTAATCAGTTTTCTATAATAGTCAACACTATAGAAGCCTATTCACGAACAGACACACAAAGACATTCAACTTTATATTATAGATATATGTGCATTTTGTTTTTACATAGGAGTCATTGCTTATCAAGACTCTCCAATAAATTGAATATTTATACAAAATTGCAGTTTTTTTCTAAATGAGAGTTGGAAATAATTTTTTACGAATTTGGAACCCTCAAATAAGGAGTGGCATATATATTGCTTAAAATATAATTATTCACTGGTACGTGTTTTGTCGTCTACAGTTTTCAGAGTGTTTGAATGTAGCGAGATTCGGAATCAATTGGATAATATCTTAGTAATCATTAGTAGTAGACATTTAGTCAATTAAATTACTTAAGGTGATGGTTCATCAAGAATTTTTGGTAATCTCCAAAAATACCGTTAGGGCTTACAACATGGCCGCCAGAAGAGTCAACAAAAAACTGCAAATAAAATATATAAAACTCGTAATTTCTGTTTTTAAAGTGGGTTGTCAATTTTCTTTATGAAAAATACTTCCAAAATAAACTATTACAGTCGTTTAAAACATAATAGAAGTATTATTTTTTATTTTTTAAAAACAATGTTTACAAAATGTCTACGAACGGTACTTTTGGAGATTACCGAATTTTTTTACATTAGACTTGAAGACAGCCAAATTATAGTCAGCTTGAAAACAGGAAAACGGAACCCCCGACAAACCCGACAAGCAGCTAAATCCCAACCTTAAACAGTACCGATTCCTAGGTGTGAGAAAGCCTTCTACTTAGACTTTTGAACTCCCTTCCAGGATTCTGCTTTCCCAACTGTACTGACATGCAGAAGTTCAATTGTAATTTGAACAGAGATATTGGTACTCATCTCCCTTCATAATAACCCTACAACTTATGTTCCTGACAGTTGCCCCTTACTTCGAAGTGGCACTGTGCCGTGTTTGGAGTGAAAATTGAATAAAATAAAAAAAAGAGAGTTTCACAGGCGTACGGTTCTAAGAAAAAAGACTTGTTCATGGATTGGTTGGTTGGTTGGTTGGTTGGTTGGTTGTTTTTGTTTTACGGCATATCAACCCTTTTCAGGTTATTTAATGCCGAATCCAAAGATTTAAGAACAAATTTTTAAATAGAATATATTTATTGTTTTCAAGTCGGTTTCTATTTAACCACTAGTTGGGACCCTAACAGGTACTACCACTCCGGGTCAGAGTGGACATGGAAGCAATGGCAATTAAATGGTCGCCCCACACTCCCAAAAGCCCGCAAGCTGGGGCCTCACCACTGGATATAGTTTAAGGTCATATCCGAGACGGGGAAGTAGGGGAAGAACAAAAAGGGGTGGGAGAGAAGGGGGTTGTTGTTGTTTTTGGTTTTGTAGAACATAATTAAGTATTACAAAACAGAATAGAAAAACAAAAAAGGAACATAAATGTAGGTGCATTTCGTCTCAGGAAGCCAATAGACAGTTTGATCTGGTGGCACCAGTTCTTCATGAAATCTACGTTTATGTTTCCGTTTAGATAAAGAGTGGAGGAAATTATTGACAGTGGGGGCAGCTAAACGAGTGTGTTTCGTGAAAGTTGTGCGATGGGTGACCGTAGATTGAAGCTCACACGAGCACTTGGCATGGAAATAACGAAAAAGCAAAGACAATAACAAGTGTTTCAAACATAAAATTACATAGAATGAAAAAAAAATACCCGGTCATATATTCGAAACAACTTCCGTTTTATTGCAAACACCGCAAGTACCTTCCAAAGTTATATCCACTTCAGTCATGCTAGACGTGTTAGCACGTAACTTATCCTTGAGTTTTACTTGACAATAAATATAATACATTATGAAACCTTGTTTACAAGGAATCAATTCTGCAGCCACAAAAGGTAGGCTTTTATAATTTCGAAAGCTTCTTACCAGATGAAAGAATAAAATAGACGACGTATCGATCCATTGATTCCATTAATTTCAAATCGATTCCATTGATTATTCATTACTCTCTCGGTTATATTATTCGGTTAGGTTTTGATCGAAGCTAACCACATTTGAACTGAGCGTTAACAATGGAGTCATATTCGATCTAAACAAATCCGGTTCCAAAAATCGCCAACTTTTTACTATTGATCCGTTTGTTTAATGCTTCCATTCTCATAAATATCTCATTTGATACGAGGCTTAAAATATTGTAACTCCTAACAGAAGAATAGAAGAATCAAATAAAATTATGAAACCGCGCGGATTTCGTTTAATCCAGATTTCTTTGAATGAGAAGATGAGTCTGTCATATATATATATATATATATATATATATATATATATATATATATATATATATATGTATGTATGTATATATATGTGTGTGTATGTAAGTATATGTATTTGTATGTATATATATTATGTATATATATATATATATATATATATATATATATATATATATATGTATGTATGTATATATATGTGTGTGTGTATGTATGTGTGTGTATGTAAGTATATGTATTTGTATGTATATATATTATGTATATATATCTATATATATATATGTGTGTATATGTATATATATATGTGTATATATGCATATATTATGTATATATATATGTAAATATATGTATATATTTGTATATAT
The DNA here is from genome assembly GCF_053919585.1 of Euprymna scolopes. Classification (NCBI taxonomy): domain Eukaryota; kingdom Metazoa; phylum Mollusca; class Cephalopoda; order Sepiida; family Sepiolidae; genus Euprymna; species Euprymna scolopes. Next base: position 39,901,067 of record NC_136521.1, read on the forward strand.
ACATGTATGTATATATATATATATATATATATATATATATATAAACACACACAAACACATCTTTCTGAAAATATTCCAACGTATGTGTCTTTCATCTCCAATGGGCTGAATTCTATTAAGCCTATACATAATTTTCTATCATATAAATAACGGTGTGTGATTTTCAAGGTTAGACAAAAAAAAAAAAGCCATATCAATTTTTGGTTTGAACTCGCCTATTTTCTTGTTTCCTTATTTATTTCGCGCTTGTTTATTTCGAAAGGTAACTTTCCCGCAAAAAAGCAAAACAAGACATAAAAAGCCAAAGAATCCAAAGTATAGAATAGGAACATAATGTTTATTTCTAAACACATAATTATCATCACGCAACGAAATCAAATTCATAAGTGTATTCTACATGTAAAAAATGCATAAATATAGATAAAAATGAATTTTGACCTAATAAAAACAAAATGACATTCTAGGTACATTTTAAAAATATTTTTCTTTATTTAATTTTATTTCTTACAAATGTCTCAGGTCATTTAAGGATACCCTATATATATATATATATATATATATATATATATATATATATATATATATATATATATATATATATATTACTATGATAATTAAATACCTACAGACACTAGTGTTTCATCCTTTCGGGAATATTCAGTGCAGGGTGTCATGATTAACACCAGTCGACAGATTCGAACTCAGAAAAACGAGCCATCTCAGGCTCGATTAGCAAAGACCGCATCCAATCGGCTACCTTTAACCGCTTGAAATAACGTTGAATTTAAACATTTTACTTTCACATGTGATTTCCCTCAGAGCAGTTATCTAATCGTTATGCAATGATCTAGGCATAAGAGCTAAATAGACCAACGTATTCATCTGGAAATGCTCAACGATAAGAAACGAGTTTCTTAAAGAGGCTGTCATAATTATTTTTTACTATAATAATTATATATATATATAATATATACTATAATAATTATATATATATATATATATATATATATATATATATATATATATATATATATATATATATATATATGATAAAAAGGAAAAACCTCCAAAGGAAGAAAAGTAGGTGAATCTTTAATCTCAGAGTTTTCCTTAAAAGGGAAATGAATTTAATATTGTTCATTAAAATGTTTTTCCCCTACGTCTGACGAGAGGTCGTTCTTGTGAATATTTTCAAAGGATATATAGTTTGAAATTTTCGCAATAGTCGCGAAACATTTGTAACGAACACTATTTGTTGCTAGATATCAAAATCTTTATTGTCTTTATTTTGTGAAAATAATATATGTATGCTAGATTACAAAAACTTGTAATTTTGAAGCTTACAAATTCAGTCACCTTATTCTGATTTAAAATTTATTGGTATGTGGACAATTTTCGAATCCTCAATAATATAAATAGAATAAAAGTCGGAATATTATAAATAAGATTATAAATAAGTGATATATATATATATATGTGTGTGTGTGTGTATGTGTGTGTGTATGTATGTATATACATATATTTGTATATATATATGTATATATATATTTATATCGATATATATATATATATATATATATATTTAAAGGAGATTAGAACAATAGTCTAAAGAGCTGAGTGTATTTTAATGTAACAGTGAAATTACTAGTTTAATTAAAATACAGGAAATAGAAAGTGCTCGTTGTAATTTAGATATATAATAAGCTCGATAGTTAAATGTCCTAGAGCTAATTTAATATTAAGTAATGTGATTGATAATTTAAAATTTAAAAATCAAATTTTAATTAAATTAAAAATCCGTTTCATGAGAAGGAACAACAACAAAATCAATTATCTGTACGATCGTTTCGGAAAACAATGCTTTTTATTGTGGTATACATCAAGTTATGTACAATAATTATATTTTGATAAGCAAGGTCCCCTCATCAACAAATGTTGAAGGGTTTTTATTGAAATTAAAAGACACCATAAATAAACCTAGCATTAAAAGTAAGGCAGATGAATCTTTTAATTTTTCGTTTTTTGAAATCAGGAGTTGTGGTTAAAATAGTCATTTAGATGTTTGCTATAGCTTTATATATATATATATATATATATATATATATATATATATATATATATATATATATATATATATATAGAATAAACGACAAAAATTTATATTCCAAAACACATGATGTTGACAATTTTATTATATATATAACTACTTAATTTACTCACATAAAAGTAAGATACACAAATATAAATTTATGCGTATACTTTAAGTATTTACTTCAAAAGTGCTTAATACGTAGGTAGAGCTAGTTAGTAATTTATAAAATATATATGGCGATTAAGCTACACTGAATATTCTGCGTTTCATTCACTATAAGCCTGAAGAGTCGTAGAGTGGATGAAACGCGGAATATTCAGTGTAGCTTTATCGCCATATATATTTTATAACTTACTATATATATATATATATATATATATATATATATATATATATATATATATGAAAAAGGATAAAGACTAAAAGCTACATAAAACTTAATTAAATCATGAAATCAAATGAAGACGAAAATGAAGGAAAAGTTGAAATAGAACGTCTTTAGCCCATGACATTTCGAAGTTAAATGCTTCTCATTGTATGAAGAGAAAACCAAACATTATGACAATATAAGGTTATACAAATAAAATCGGGTTCAGAGTATTAAGTTTTCAACTGGAAAAGAAAGGAATAGAGGTTAACAAAATTGGGATACTTAAATGTAATGAGAACAAAAATCGAAAAGTTATACTGAGTGGAGATAGAAATGTGAAAAGACAAGAAACATAAAAGTACGAGTCAAATACCTATAAGAAAAAAGTCAAAATACTAAGAAGAAGCCCGATGGAGAAAACGTTTATTATAAGTTACTAGACAAAACTATCCGTACATGAATTCCACATATAAACATTCGATCAATAAACTTCCCAGAAATAAACTCCAGTATAATACACGAGGAAAATATATTGATAATAGAAAAATATATACTGGTGTATATTGATTTATTAACCAATTTGAAACAAATGAGTACAATACAGAGCGAAAGCCTCATGAAAGCTCTTAATGCAAGGCATATCGAAGCTTAATACTTTTCATCAATATCAGAAGAAAGGTGCTAACAAGATGAGGATGCTACTTCTAACAGTGCGCATAATAGGGGAGCTTGTATAGAAGGTATGTATAGTAAGGGGCCAAGATGATTGTATTGAGGATTATTTGATAATTGTAGTACTTTAAATGTGTTTAGTAAGAGTATGCTTTAAGGAGTAATTATTTTATGCTATAACATGCATTAACTAATTAATTATTTTAATTAATTAGAGTCCAATAGGAGTGAAATATGCCGATCTATTAAGTAATTTAAATAATACATTTAACAAAAGAAAAATGAGTGCGTAAAAGAATAATGAATGAAACTTAACGGAGAAAAATAAAGTGATATCAAAACAAATACAGATTTTATAGGTGAGAGGTGAAAGATAAAAAATGGACACTAAGTTATTACTTCATCATTTATTTCATATAGATCTCTGTATAATTTTTCTATAGTTAATATATTTCTCTCTTATATCTAAATCGCACATGCATGTAAAGCTTTGTATTATATAAAAAAAAGTTTCTATTTAAAGAATCCTTATATACTTCTATTTCGTTACATTTTCGTACACACACACACCACACATACACACACCACATACACCACACACACACACACACACACACACACACACACACACACACACGGATATATATATATATATATATATTAAGATCATTTATTTATTTTTCATAAGCAATTCTGTGATGTTTTTTCACTTCCTGAGTACTTTAAAGGTAGAGGTTATCTACCCTTTGTTTGTAATCTAGTCGCCCCCACATTTTGGGGCGTATTATTTGTAATTAATTTATTAGTAAATTATTTATTAAATATTCTATACATGCAATAAATATTAATATATATGTATATTATTATTATATATATATGTATATATTAATATATATATATATTAATATATATATATTAATATATAAATGTGCATATTAATATATATATATTAATATATAAATATATATTATTATATATATTAATATAATTATATAATAACATATATATATATTAATATATATAAATATATATATATGTAATAATATATATATATATAAAAATATAAATATATTAATATATATATTAACATATTTATATATATACATTATATAATATGTAATATATATCATGTAATAAGTAATAATATATATATAATTATATATATATGTATTAATATATCTATTAATATATTGATATATATATATTATGTAATATATATATATATATCATGTAATATGGTATAATATATATATAATAATATATATTAATATATAGATATATTAATATATTAATATATATATACATATATATACTTTGTAATGTGTAATAATATATGCTAATTTCATGTAATATGTAATAATATATATTTATATATTAATATATATATATATATATATATATATATATATATATATTATATTTTTGTCCCGCCTAGTGACGGCCAAGATTACCTTAGTAGCAATAATCTTCACGTTTGTATACCTTTTATAAAGTTTCTACCATTTAATTTATTTCTAGGATTTTTTTTTGTTTTTCTGTTGTATTTTTATCCAATATTTACTTTCATTCCTGTGGATTTGACGGTGTTTGCTTTCAGAACTCTCAAATATCTGTAGCTGCCATATGCGTCGATTGTCCTCATTTCCTCTTTATCGGGTAGGTCTTTGCCTTCCGTTGCCTTCAGATGTTCTTCTTTTTATAACTATCATTTTGTAATTTTCCATTCTTATTACCATTCGGATATCCTGGTCCAAAAAGTTTAATTGTGTCTAGATCGTTCTTTGTTTCTTGCAAACAGCTTCAAGTCGTCCATGTACATTAGGTGGTAAATTCTTCTACCCGTATTAGTAAACTTGTGTCCGGCTTGGCATTTCCTTAGCAAATGCTCTACGGTCAGCTAAAAAGAGGGATAGCGACCCCAAAGAGGATAGAAAAAGAAATATAAGGACAACATAAATGTCACTTTAGCCTCACCAGCTTGGAGTATGCTGCATTTCAGAGGGGCATATGGAGCAGAATCGTCTATGAAGGCACGGCTCACTCAGAAAAAGACCTCCACAGAGCCGCAGAGAACAGGAGGAACAGAGAAAAGAGGGATCTATTACCAACAAATCTCTTATCGCTTCTTCTACTATCCAGTCGACCACCCCCTCATGCGCCCACTGTAATAAGGATTGGATTCCACAGCCATTTGAGGACCCACAGATAACCAGACCCAATCTCACCGACAGGAGAACAATCATACTCGTTACGAGTGATTGCCGGCGATGATGATTTCCTTAGTATATTGTTAAGAGACATCATGATTATAATTAATAGCATTGGTGATATTGAAACTCCTTGTTTTTTTTTCTATCACAGTTATCTATTGTCTTTCAGTTGTAATTTCAAGTATCCGTGTTCTCGTTGCTTTGTCAATATGATTGATAATCGTATATCGTGTTTTGTACATCCCTAGCCATTCATGTACGAGCTAACTGCTTGCTGATAATAAACGGTGGTGCACTCCGGACTCTTAGTGACAACAAGCCTATTCAAATTTTTAATAATATTCAACTTATGCGTAGACATTAGAAGTAACATGGAGTTATCACAAAAGTTACCGTTTATTTCTTGCTGGCAACGACCGTTTATCTTCTCAGATAATGGATTACAACAAGCATGTCCAAGGTCTCAGTTCTCTAAACATGTATAGGTCTGGTTAGTGCTTTCTCTTCTTGTTTTTTGTTGTTGTTGTTTTCTGCCTCAAGCCTTCGCGACTATTTCGCATGCCGCAAGTTTATACTGAAAACAACTATTTATTAAGCAGGCCGCCCGGCATTGCACGCTCGTAGAATGTACATAAATATATTTTGATTAATTCAGATTTCGTATTTATTATTATATTATATTGGAGCACATTTATAGTAAAGATTTAAAAAGTTAAAAAAAAAATGTCTCATGGCCACCACTGAGAATCGAAACCAAAACGATTAGCTTACGATCTACTTTTTCCTTTGACGTTAATGCCTGAGATATGAGGATATGAATGTTTGCTGCAAGGTAATAAAATTAAAGCATGAACCAATAGCTATTACGTTAAGCATGCATACTAGTAATGCCATCGTTCGACCTTCACCTGACAAATTCTATTTTTTTAAACACTTTTGCACCGGTTTTCCATGGCTAAAGCCCAAATATAAAGTTTTGCATGGGGTCGAATACCCTATATGTTTCATGCCTGTAAATAAAAAAACTGACAGAGGAGTTTGGTAGGCAAAATTTAAAAAAATATATTTACGCATATATAAATATATATAAAAAGAGGTTAGTGTTTATTAGATACACTTTCTCCACAAACATTACGCCCGTATAAATCATGTAGAATATCTGCATGAATATAATTACACGTAATACTTTACTAAAGATGATCATCCTATGACAAAACCGGAAATTCAAATAGGAAATTAATTAAAATAAATGTTTAAAAGGATATGCACATAAGCTAGATCGATAGACTAGATTACATTATATTAGCAGATGAATGCAATTCCACGACCCATATATAACAAAGTTGTATTTTCTTTTTAAATAAATAGAAAAAAAACTATTTTTAATATGAATATCAATACATAATTTTTTTTTTTTTTTACAACGTAGTCACCATTTATCAAGGCCCGGAAGCCACTCAGGGATAAGGATTATCGTAAGTACAGTACGTTAGCGTGGATATTTAAAGTGTCTACTTAAGGGGGCGGTTCATCAGGAATTTGTTTACGTTGGACTTGAAGACATCCAAGTTGTAGTCAGGAGGGAACCAGGCAGACGGAACAGAGTTCCACAGGCGCACAATTCTAAATTATAGGAGTATAGTTTATGATTACTCACTAGGAGCTTTCGCACAATTCATCATCTCTACCAACAACCTGTTGTGTTCTCTGGATTCTAAGTGTCAACAAGTCTCCCCAGATGTCCAATACTATCCACCTCTTTCAATAACTTTTTCAAATTAGTCTGTGTTACCACAACAGTCGGTTACCATATAGTTTCATACTCGATGCGACATTTGGTTTTCACTGGAATTTGGGTGGCAATAAGTCTACCTAAGGTCATAGTTGTCTTAGCATTCATCCGGTGGAGTTCTGGATTATTATTATTATTATTATTATTATTATTATTATTATTATTATTATTATTATTATTATTATTAATCACTCACTTGTAGTTTTGAAGCAGGGTAACATAAAAGATTTAACAAAAAAAAAAAAAAAGAAAAACCTGTGCCGTTTACTCGAGTCTGAGTGATGCCAAGTTTTTCGCGATTTGTCGTTTGATAACCTTTACAAATTAATTTGCGTTATCGCAATAGCGGTTTACCATTGATGTATGGTGGTAGCGATCGTTAGTCTTCACTGGAATGTGGGTGGCAATAAGTCTCCCAACTCCCTACTTCTCTGTGTATTCATCCAGTGAGGGTGAGGATTCTTCTTATTCTTATTCTCTTCTACTTATTATTATTATTATTATTATTATTATTATTATTATTATTATTATTATTATTATTATTATTATTATTATTATTATTATTGTTGTTGTTGTTGTTGTTGTTGTTGTTGTTGTTGTAGTTGTTGTTGTTGTAGTAGTAGTAGTAGTATGATATTCTTTCCTTGGATAGTTTTTTCCCCCAACTAAAAAGCTAATGTTCAACTCACCTATTGTTCAAGTCTCCGTCGTACACCGACCTCTCACACTGACCTCCTTGCCTATCCTCCCCCCCCCCTCGCATTTAAATAAAGATACAATAAATGAAGAGCGATGTAGTTACGAAGCCACAAAGATAGTTGCCCCCCCCTCCTACCTAACTCGATTAAGAAAAGAATGGTAATATTCTGATTTTCGTTTTATGTAACCGCCCTCTCCGCGTCCACCCAGCGTTTCGTCTGATTGGTTGATCGACCAAAAAGACAGGCAAATGGCCGGACAGACTGGCAGAGGGGCAGAGGAGGAGAGCATCCAGCGAGACAGCGAGTCGGCTGGCTGGCTGGGATTTTTGGTCGTAAACATTAACGGAGATTCGGGGGAGGGTAACCCTGTCGTGATTGTTGGGAAGTTAACTAGCGCGTGGGTTATGTTTTTAGATTTGTGTTGGAAAGATGTTGGGGAGGATTATTCAAAACTGAAAAAAATAAGGAATCTCCCAATCTTTCCTCTCCGAATCCATATCTATGCCTTTCTATCACTTTCTGTATATTTTATCATCTCTCTCTCTCTCTCTTTCTCTCTCTCTCTCTCGCTATATATATATATATATATATATATATATATATATATATATAGTAAACTATAAAAATATATATAGCAATCAAGCTTATGCATAAGCCTGACGAATTCTCACGAGAATGAAACGCGAAATATTCTGTGTAGCTTAATTGTCATATATATGTTTATAACTTACTACCTAGCTCTACCTATGTAATTAGCACTGTTGAAGGAAATACTAAAAATTTACGCATAAAATATTTTCGTATATTAATTTATTTGTTTAAATGAAGTAGGCATATATATATATATATATATATATATATATATATATATATATATATATATATATATGTGTGTGAGGGGGGTGAATATATATATGTGTGTGTGTGTATAAAAATATAATTTTTAATATTACTAAATCTCCGCTAAATAATGCCCTCCTAAAAAATTTGA
>NC_136521.1:39914894-40022394 GCF_053919585.1 Euprymna scolopes
TATGGTTGACTATTTAAAAAAAAAACTGATTGCATATAATGATAGAAGATGTATCGAGACACAGGAATGGATATATTTGATCTGGCAGAACTGTGGTTTATAAAAATTGTGGGGTCTGCGTTCGCGGCTGGTCCACAAAGCATGGAAATAAAAAATTTAAAAATTAAAAAAAAATGTTTACAAGTGTTTTTGATATAGATGTACATCAGAATAATTTGATAAGTATGTTTTAACTTAAATAGGGATTGTATAATAAACTTACGGGGTCTTCGTTCGCGCCTGGGCTCCATAGAATGGAAATAGGCACAAACTTTAATAAAGACTTTTCATATCTACCTGCGTAAGTATACTTTGATAATTATGTTTCAGTTTGAAGAAATATGGTATAATAAAATTATGGCGTGTTCGTTCGCACCTGCCCTCCATAGAATGGAAATATGTCACAAAGTTTAACAAGTTTTGTTTTTTTTAATATAAATCCACAGAATATTGTGATAAGTGTTTCACTGTGAACAGGTATGGTATAATAAATTAATGGGTTTATATATTTTATTTTTACTTTCATCATATTTTGCTTTGGTTTTGATACCCCCAAATTCGAAGCTATCTCTTTACAACCCTTCCTTTTCATAACATATCATACTTTCAGTAATTAGAGTCCATTTTCTGTAGGCTGATTTGGAACCCAGTCAACGACGGGTACTTTTGCTAGTACATATAGCCTATCTTTCACCAATTTCACACAAAAGTAATTTCTATTTCTGGCAGTATATTCATGTATGTTTTCTACAGAAATTCATCAAATAAGTATCGAAAATCGAAAAAAAAAATCCAATTTTAAAAAGAGTCTTTTTTCTCTTATAGATGAAAGCATTTTCATAGGGGCATATTTTACGTTATACCAGTGAAACCTTAGACGGTGTAAACGTAAAACATTCCCCTACAATATTCTTCTTTATTATCTATAAGAGAAGAAAGAATACTTTTAAGATCGTCAAGCCTAAATACCAGCTGACGTGATATTCTAAACAAACATTTGATGAACGGCATTATCATTTTTATATTTTTATTTTTTTACGAATTAGTTCCCCGGGTGAATTATTCTTCGTAATAATAATGAATAGAAGATTGATTCTATAATAATACATACGCAATTTGCATAAATTAAAATATCATATTTAAGCGTAATGTAGGACCGGGCAACGCCGGGCGTCCAGCTAGCACACTATACACTATCAACTCAGTTACAAGAAGAGACCATACTACAAATGTGGACAAAGCGGCTAGAGAATACTGACCGCCGTACTGACATGCGGATTGTTCTCTGCTGAAGCACACTGGCTTCAGTTGAAGACACTCAACCGCCTGAGCATAGGAATATGTTGATGAAAATCTGCTTTGACCAGAATAGGCAAAATAACTGACCAAACCGTTTGCAGAATGTGAAGAAAGAGAGGCGATACTAGGCCATGTTGTATTGTCTGCCCTCTACTCCCCCAACTAGTGAAACCTTTAAAAATCTTGGATACAACAATAATACGATGGGCAATGGGAAACTTGTAATCACAGGCTTCCAAATCACGCATGAGGTACCTCCAAAAAGTTTCCAGACATTTAAAATTGACGTAAACTCTTGAAAATTCAGTAAGTTATTGCAATACATTTCATGAAATAACTGCCCAATTTTTATGATTTCAGATTAAAATGAACAGCTACACCAGCAATTGGAATACGCCCTACTAAAGCCTGATTGTCACAGTTGGTGACTTTAAAAAATGCAATCTGAAAGTGAAGATACTTTAAAAGAACGATGTTCAATTAAATTCTGTTTTTAATTTGTAAAAAAAAAAAAACGCTACAGAATCGTCTAGAATGCTTCAAACTTCTTTTGGACCATCTTGCATGAATCGAGCATCGTTTTTTTAGTGGCATAAGAGATTCAAGTAAGATAGAGTCTCTGTAAGAGATAGGTAATGTGAAAGAAGTAAGGAGGTCAGAACACCAGAGTTGATTTACCAAATAAAGAATTTTATGGTAAAATTTCATGGTTATAGAGACAAAAATGCACATTTTGATATCAGTGTGGGAACTGTAGACGCAGTTATCGCGAGGAACTGAAGATAAGGATGAATTACGTTTTTCCCAAGAGTGCTCAGATAAAATTTGACTGTTTTTTTTTACTAGAATGCGAACGAAAACAGTTACTCACCCTCCATATAGCTCAGGTTATTGCTCCCTGCGATTATTTTGGTTTTTCCCTACGCTCAAGGAAAACCTTAGACGCTGTCATTGTGAGACAATTAAAGTAAAGAGGCTGTGACGAAGATCAATGATACACTCACACAAGAGGGTTTCCATGGAGCCTTCCAGATGTCGTTGGAACGGTATAACAAGTGCATCGTAGTCGGGGGAGATTACTTTAAGGGGGACTAGAGTTTCATATGTGTACTATTAAAAAAAGTGCCCATTCGAAGAAAGTCTGGAAACTTATTGAAGGCTCCTGGTAAAACCAAAGGAACTATTCATTTTTTCAGTCATATTCCAAACAAAAGTTATGCACAGAAGCATTAATATTATATACATGTGTTTAAAGTTGATGTTTATTAAGTCTTACAATCTAACAAAAGAATATCTTTAAAAAGCTGGGTAACTCCCACATGAAATCTGAAATTCTCTTTATTTCTGTTTAAGTAAATAGACTCATTAAGTCTTCGAATACACGTCACTGCGGATCAGCGTTTTTTTGTTGTTTTTTTTTTTTACCGTATATGGACTAATACTAAAAGCTTTAAGCAGACAAAGGACTAGACAGATAGAATTAATTAGACGCATTATTTTTACTAAAAAACTGTCATACATTTTCCCATTAACTATTCATTAATTTGTTTTATAGTTTCTATCTTTATACTTTTAATATTTTATTTATTTTCAAACATCGACGTAATATTTTAGCAGCACAATTTTCGAGGGTTTCTGAGAAACACATTTGAAAGAGGAAGCGAGGCTTTTGAGCATGCGCAGTCGGTTTAAACTCAACCGGAAACTTGGCTCATTTATTAGAGTGTTTGTTTGTTTGTTTTATTTTCATTTATATTTTCTTTCTATTTTTATCGCCAAATTTAAAAGGTTTATTTGTAATTGTTTTTAATGTGTTCACTTCCTGAAGTGGACAGATAAAAAAGTTAATGTATACACCAAACGAGTTCTAGAAGATTAGTTTACATATTAACTTCATTATTTTTTTTTCGTGAAACAGAGGGCGTTTTTAAAGTAGGCTATATTTTTTAACAAAAAATAAAATAAATAAAAAATAAAAAAATAAAAAATAACTAGAACTTTACTAAGCTACGAAGACGCGCATGGTACCATTAAAGCGAGCAACATTTAATGGTCCAGAATTTATATTTCAACATACATCAGTTTAGAAGTCAATCCTGTACAGTAACACACACACACACACACACACACACACACACACATACACACACACACACGCACATATGTATATATAGGGTGTCCCAATTAAATGTATACACTAGGTAAATGACGATAAATTTATTATAAGAAAGAAAAACTTCATACATCCAAATACTGTGAACAAATATAGATACCAGATAATTATCGAAAGTGTTCAAATTCATGGCCATTGTGGTCCATGAACAGCTGATAGCGCTTACTGATAGAATCGAAAACGTTCCTAATCAGTTCAATTAGTATGTTGACACATCTTCTTTCAATGGTAATAGCAGTGTATTAAGATTTAATGGTGGAATTGGGGAAGAAAATGTATTATTTAGGGAGTTGCTCAACAAGAACTATTTTTTTTTAATTGGCCTGAAAGATGACCATATTGTAGTCAATTGGAATTCTCTCTGCCCCTTGTTTTCTTACCTGTATAAATGTGTTGAAAATTTACAATAATATGTAGAGGCTGCACCCCCCCCGTTTAGGATGTCTCTATAAATCTAGCATTTACTTCAAAGTAACTCTTACCTCTCGGAGGCAATTTTTTGAGTAAGAGTGCTGGGATGATTCCAATATTTTTCCCGATTCCGATACAATTCCCGATTGCGATACAATTACCGATTCCGATTGTTTATAAATGTCTAAATATTTATCTATGAATTTGTTATTTTTCTCGATTACCGTATTCTCCCTACCCCTTGTTACCTTACCTGTATAAATGTGTAGAAAATTTACAATAATGTGTAGATACATCTTGCTGCACAAATCCCCATTTAGGATAACCCGTCCGTCTTGGTGGCAATTGTTTGAAATTTATATAAGTAATAGTGATGGAATGATTCCAATATTTTTCCACCGATTCCAACACAATTACCGATTCCGTATTAAATTCCTGATTCTGACACAATTACAGATTCCGATTCATTATAAATCTCTAAATGTTTAACTGTGGATTTGTTATTTTTTCCCGATTACCGTAGAAACACATGTTAAATGTGCAAATGTTTTCTCAAACGTAAAAACACACTTGTTGGGGAGGGGGTGGTAATCTATGGACTAGTAGTGCACCATCAATAAATATTCATTATTTAATTATTATTACTACGAGCAATGGAAGACATTATTTTAAACAAAAGCAAATTAAAAAAAAAGGTAATTAAAATAAATATTTTTGACATCGGAAAATACAATGTTTTTTTTAAATTCTGATATCGATTCCGATACCCCAATCCCCGATTCCGATTAATCGTCCCAACACTAATAAGTAATCAAAAAACAATAAATAATTACAACTAGGCACCTACCCAGGTCAATCAATCATATTTAACCCCGTTGGATTCAATTCTGATCAGATGGTGGGCAAAAATTAAACACGGTGCACAATACAAACGTCTACCCTCCCCTCAAATTCGAACTCGTTCGTTGCTCTAACCAACACTCCCAACTTCAATCCTGGAGACACGCCTGCCAATCTCGGTTAAATAATGCCTTGCTAGTGCACCAAGTGCTCTCCGTGTGAAAAACTTCCAGTCCATTGAGCAAATAACACACATGCAATCTGATTTCATTTGCGTTATTTGAAGCACGCTGAGTCGCAGACCAACCGAAATAAATGGACCTTTCCATCGACCCCCATGTCATTTCCGGCCACATGAAACGCACCGCGCGTGCGTTTGAGGGAGTGGGGTCGGACGAGTTCAAATAAATATTAAGTAGGAGTTTACAGGATTTAACAAAGGGACTTGGCTTTTTCAACGCGGTTTCGGGTTTCGCTGGCTTTTTTTTTCTTACAAAGAAGTCACCAATTATCAAGGCCCAGGGGCCACTGGAGGATAAGAATAAGTGTACATTGGTCAATGGGACAATGACGTAATAATTGTTAGTGGTGGAAATTGATAAATTGGATTATTAAGGGGAACAGCGAATCAAGAACTTGTTTACGTTGGACTTGAAGACGACCATATTATAGGCAGCCGGAAAGGAGCAAATGGAAGCGAAGTCCGCAGGTGTGCAGTTCTAAGAAAAAAGCTTTATTCATGGAATCTACGTGCAGGTTTTGGGCACGGATAAAGAGTGGGGGGAAATTATTGATAGTCTTTACAGCTAAACGAGTGTTCCTCGTGGAAGTTTGGCGAGGGGTGACCATAGATTGGAGCTCAGACGAGCACTTGCCATGAAAATAACGATAAAGTAGGAACAGGCTCGCACCGTCTCTTCTGTGAGAAAGAGATTGCAGGAAAGAGAAAAGGTCATCCTCAACTAGGCTACAAAGTCTATTTTGAACTCTGTCAAGGCAGGATAAGTCCTTTCTAGCAGCTTCTGCCCAGATGTGGCAACAGTACTCCATCCTTGGACGTACCTTGCTCTTATATAGGTAGAGAATTGCATCAGTGAGATATCTAATTGATCGATAGAAGTATCACGCCATTTTCCCAGCAACAAATTAGATGTACGTGTTACATTTCATATGAGGAGTAATGGTCAAGCCCAGTAGCTTGTCAAAACATGGACCCCCCCCCCTCCAAAGACGAGAGCCATTCATTTCAATTGATGCCAGGTGTGGATTGGAGCGTGTATGATGTAAAGACAAAAGTTTGGTTGCCTTGTGATAGATTATATAGCATTGGTTATTTATCTGCTTTTTTTGTAAAGTATTAGTGTGTCTTATTAACTTGTCTTACCCTAAGAACAAATTTACACACATTGGTTATTATACGCCGTGTAAATCCCATTCAAAATCACATCTAGAAATGAGACGATCCCCAAAGTGTCCCATATATCATTAAATCCACTTTCTATTAAATACACTTAAAATTTAAAAAAATATATTCAACATAAAAGTAAATTTACGTTAATTAATGCAAAAATTATATACCCTATGAACGAAAAGTATGCTATTTAAAATATTAAATTTAGTTTCACAAAAATGTTTAGAGGGGGGGTCGGGCAAGTCAAAATAAATATTAAGTAGTAATTTACAGGATTAAACAAGAAGACTTGTTTTTTCAACACGACCTAAGGTTTCATTTTATAGTGATAGCGTAACATTGTCATTTGCCTTTTCAAATGGCCTGGGAGCCCCCCCCCCCCATTTACTTGTCATCCGAAAGTCCGACACACGGTCAGTTTTCAGCGTGGGGACAATAAAGTTCATCTCTTAAATAAAAATGTCCTTCATGGCCTGGTGTGTGAAGTTTTTTTCAGAACCGCGCATATAAATGAGACGATAACCAAAGGATATCAACTACATCAATGAATACACTTTCTATTAAATAAAACTTTTTTTTTAATGACAATGCATTAAACATAAAGTTGGTTGGTTGGTTATTTTTGTTTTACGGCATATCAACCCTTTTCAGGTTATTTAATGCCGAAACCAGTTATTTTGAAGAAAAATCTTTTAATAGAATATATAGTTTTTTCTCAAGTCGGTTTTTGTAGCCCTACCAGGTACTACCACTCCGGGTCAGAGTAGACCTGGGACCAATGGCAATTCAAGGGTGGTTCCACACTCCCCAAAGCCCGCAAGCTGGGACCTCACCATCGGATATAGTTTAAGGTCATATCCAGGACCTGAACATAAAAAAAAAACATTGAATTTAATAATCCAAGAATTATGGACACTACAGACCCAATTTCTTGTATATATTAAATACTAAATTTACTTTAACGCCAATATGTAATTAAAGCAAAATAAATTATTATGCAAAATAAAATACACACGAGGTGCGCTTGAAAGCCAAATTACAACTCAATAATAAAAAAAAAACTATTTTAATAGTTTGAAATTTATAATTTAAATATATTTCGGAATCAAACTCCGTCATCAGTATTTTGTACGTCTTTTTTTTCTTTGTTTGTTTCCTTTTTCTTGCCATGTTATAAAGTTGGAGAACGAAAAGTCAGTATTCAAATTAAATCAAAACTTCTATAAAGGAACTCAAACTCCTGACGTTAAATTATTATGCTTTTTAACGTTATTGATAATTTTTACCATTAATGTATTGTTTCATTACAATCCATGTTAAAATGTAAAACACTGCTCTTAATGTTACTTATTCATTTGTTACATATTTCTTCGGTTCAGTTACGGCATATCAACGGTACTGGGTTTATCAACATAGTTCTTATATAAGAACGATGTTCTACACAGTGCGAACCGCGTTCGAAATTTGTTCGAGCACCTGTAATGTGTGTGCGTGCCTGCCACGTATCTTGTGTTGCTTCTTATCTCCCGGAGACCGTGCTCCCTTTCGTTTTGACCTGTGACCGCTAAATCGTTCTCCCATCTCTGTAAACACATGTCTTTCGTAACACAGCAATGAGGACGCTGGTTTTCCTGTGGGTGTGATATTATATAGATTAGTGTATTCTGCATTTCCATCGGGCAATATTCATCGCTAACTTCTCTTTATAAACTACCAGGTTATCTCTCGCGAATCTGACCCTCTGACCCATTCCATTCTCCGGGAAAACTTCGGTTGCCTTCCTAAGGATGCCTTTCGGGTTACAATGGCTAAAATCGGCACTTTTGTGCTTATTGAAAAAAAATTGATACCTTGGATTTTTATAAAACTTTCTTAAAAGTTGTAACTAACTGATTTCTATAGAATCTTGTTAGTCTATACTTCGCCATAACTCTTGGGTGTGTGCCAGGGGCTCTTTTCGGGCTAATAAAGCAATCCATTTTTGGGACTATTTTACCATATTTGTCTAAAATTGTTCTGTGTATGTCTATTTAGCAGTTTTGCATGGTGCTGGACTCAAATTTGAAGATGTTAAGGCCATTGGGAACATTTGGGGCAAAATGGGGGTGGTGGTGTCAAATTATGGACAGTCATTTCTTTTTTTGCATGGTGCAGCACTCAAATTTAATTTAGCCCTAAAACTGCACCGTTTGTTCATTTTCACCAGGATTTGACGTACACTGGGGACTTTTGGGACTAAAAGTGGTTGGGGGCAAATGCTGAACTTAGTCATTTTTTCATGCCTAGTACACTCACGGAGGACCATGCTTGCTTCACTTGTTTGTTCCTAAAACTGTCCTCTTATGATATTAGCTATTGTGTCATCCTTTGTCGTTGAAATACGCCAATATTTATTATTGTTTCTTATTTTATTGTTTCTTATTTAATTTATATTTACTTGCTTACCCACAAGGTCGGTTTTTAAAGTAAGGAAAATCCAGCTTCCCAAGAAAGGGCACTCAGAATAGAAACTAAAATTAAAATTGTCTCAGTCATAAAGGATTTCTCCTTCACGGAAGGGGGACAGAAAAGGTGAAGTGTAGCATCAGACTAGATACTACACTGTGATCTTTTCCTGAACCTTAAGTTATTGGTTTGATTGTTATTGTTTTGATTGTTATTGTTTTGATTGTTATTGTTTTGATTGTTATTGTTTTGATTGTTATTGGTTTGATTGTTATTGTTTTGATTGTTACTGTTTTGATTGTTATTGTTTTGATTGTTATTGTTTTGATTGTTATTGTTTTGATTGTTATTGTTTTGATTGTTATTGTTTTGATTGTTATTGTTTTGATTGTTATTGTTTTGATTGTTATTGTTTTGATTGTTATTGGTTTGATTGTTATTGTTTTGATTGTTATTGTTTTGATTGTTATTGTTTTGATTGTTATTGTTTTGATTGTTATTGTTTTGATTGTTATTGTTTTGATTGTTATTTTTTTGATTGTTATTGTTTTGATTGTTATTGTTTTGATTGTTATTGGTTTGATTGTTATTGTTTTGATTGTTATTGTTTTGATTGTTATTGGTTTGATTGTTATTGTTTTGATTGTTATTGTTTTGATTGTTATTGTTTTGATTGTTATTGTTTTGATTGTTATTGTTTTGATTGTTATTGTTTTGATTGTTATTGGTTTGATTGTTATTGTTTTGATTGTTATTGTTTTGATTGTTATTGTTTTGATTGTTATTGGTTTGATTGTTATTGTTTTGATTGTTATTGTTTTGATTGTTATTGTTTTGATTGTTATTGGTTTGATTGCTATTGTTTTGATTGTTATTGTTTTGATTGTTATTGTTTTGATTGTTATTGTTTTGATTGTTATTGGTTTGATTGTTATTGTTTTGATTGTTATTGTTTTGATTGTTATTGTTTTGATTGTTATTGTTTTGATTGTTATTGTTTTGATTGCTATTGTTTTGATTGTTATTGTTTTGATTGTTATTGGTTTGATTGTTATTGTTTGGATTGTTATTGTTTTGATTGTTATTATTTTGATTGTTATTGTTTTGATTGTTATTGTTTTGATTGTTATTGTTTTGATTGTTATTGTTTTGATTGTTATTGGTTTGATTGTTATTGTTTTGATTGTTATTGTTTTGATTGTTATTGTTTTGATTGTTATTGTTTGATTGTTATTGTTTTGATTGTTATTGTTTTGATTGTTATTGTTTTGATTGTTATTGGTTTGATTGTTATTGTTTTGATTGTTATTGTTTTGATTGTTATTGGTTTGATTGTTATTGTTTTGATTGTTATTGTTTCCATGAACTCTTTTTCTGTAAAATATTTATCTATTTGTTTACAAAATAGTTTATTTAAACTTTTCCTTAAGCTTAGTTGTGTAAACTGCAAATTAATGTGTAGGACCACATTCTGTGTCATAATTTGGAGACGTATCAATTGAATTGAATGGCTCTCGTCTTGTGGGCGCCTCATGTTTTGACAAGCTTCTGAGCTTGGCATTTACTCCCGGTCTGAAATGAAACATATACATCAAATCCCTTACCAAGGCCGCTGTAAAATGGTGGGATCCTTCTATCGATCCAGTAGATATCTCACTGCTGATGCAATTCTCTATCTATATAAGAGCCAGGAAGGTCCAAGGATGGAGTACTGTTGCCACATCTAGGCAGCAGCTGCTAGAAAGGACATCCTGCCTTGATAAAGTTCAAAATAGACTTCCTAGTCTTGTAGGGGATGTACTTTCCACTTCTCTGGACCCTCTTTCTCGCAGAAGTGATGTTGCGAGTTTGTCTCTGCTTTATCGTTATTTTCATGGCAAGTGCTCGTCTGAGCTTCAATCTATGGTCCACAAACTTTCACAGGAAACACCTGTCTAGTTGAAAACACTATCAATAATTTCCCCAATCTTTATCTGTGCCTAAACGTACGCGTAGATTCCATGAACAAATCTTTTTCTTAGAACTGCACGCCTGTTGAACTGTCTTTCGATTTCCTGCTCTACAATATGGTTGTCATCAAATCCAACGTAAACAAGTGCTTGATGAGCCGTTCCACTTAAGTTAAAAATATTTACCGAATTTCCATTACTGACGATTACTATATTGTCCAATTTTACTACTGTACACTCTTACCCCTTATCCTCGAGTTACCTCTGGGCCTTGATAAGTGGTGATGGGTGATGCCTATGTAAAAAAAAAACGTATTTATTACTTAGCTGACCCTTTACACGGCCTCGCTACTAGGGCAAAGTGCGCAACAAACCCATGCATAAACTTATAAAAAATATATCTAAGGGTCTGTCTGTGTGTGTATGTTGTGTATGTGTACGTGTATGTATGTATGTATGTATGTATGTATGTGTGTGTTTGAAGCCCATTAAAGATCCCAGCTACACATTAAACCATTATCAAAGTAATACATACCGTATATAATTCAGCGAAACAGAAAAAAAAACTGTTTGAAATCTATAACTGAAATAATTGTGAATTTAATAAACGATTCTAACGCTGTTAACATTCCTTAAATACGCAATATAATTCATTTAACCATATTTATTTAAAGAATTACAAGTTTTATTTTATACAAGTCCAGTCGTTGCCCCTTAAATTGATAAGATGAAAAATGTTTCAAATAAAAAATAGTTTTTGATTATATTGACTTTTTATAGTTGTCTTGAGTAAACATATTTTTAAGTGACGAGTGAAAATAATAAAACTCAGGAAGCCTCCAGAGCACTGCTGTAAGCACTAGTAAAAATTAAGGAGGGCCTACTAAAAACATGACTAAAACCAAGTTTCCACCTCTTAATCCCTTGAAGAGAACATTTTTTACGTAAGGCCTGAAAAAAAAAAATAAATCGTCAGAATCCACAGGAGCGCTCCTAAGCAGTAAATATGGCTATAAATATGATTATAATTGTATATTGTTTATTTGTATTTAAACAGTTTTTCTTTAACTCAACGGGTTTAAATTACAATTATTTGTAAGGCTGTTACATGATAAGGGTTGTCCCCTTTTCATGTAAGTATAAAAATAGAGAGATTTAGTTAAAATGAAAATGAAATAGAATAGACGAAATTCGAACCTCGTAATTTAGGTTTAGAAATAGATTACGAGAGAGAATTAGCAAATGGAATGTAAAAAACAAACCATTGTTTAGCTTAGAGATAAAATAGTTTTAAGAAAAGAATGTGCTTTGTCAATTCTGTTATGAAAGACAATTGACGAATGCAACTATAAGATAATTTAATAACCATGTTTTTAACATATTGGAAATATAGGTTACTGGAAATATAGGTTACTGGGAATATAGGTTAAAATTCCTTTTGTAAACAAAGGAAAAAGTTTTTGACACGCATTTCCAGAACACGTGAAAGAAGACACATGTTTTAACATGTGTGTGACGTCATGGAAAATGGGAAGTTCTCGATATAGTTAGAAACTTTAGAGTTAAGCAAGAGGGTCAGAGAGAGTCTGGGAGAGAGTCAGAGGTAGTCTGAGGACGACAGACGATAGTCTGGAGTTGGGAGTTGAACGTCTAGAAGCGAGACGGCCACCTTTGAAACATAGAATGTGAAACTTTGAATTCCGGGAAACAAAGCAACCGGCCGGTCCATGGAAATAAACCATCATGTGTTTTTATAAACGTCGTCTTTGTGTTGTATTCTACCAAAAGGTAGCTTCAATCTATGGTCCACAAACTTTCACAGGAAACACCTGTCTAGTTGAAAACACTATCAATAATTTCCCCAATCTTTATCTGTGCCTAAACGTACGCGTAGATTCCATGAACAAATCTTTTTCTTAGAACTGCACGCCTGTTGAACTGTCTTCCGATTTCCTGCTCTACAATATGGTTGTCCTCAAATCCAACGTAAACAAGTGCTTGATGAGCCGTTCCACTTAAGTTAAAAATATTTACCGAATTTCCATTACTGACGATTACTATATTGTCCAATTTTACTACTGTACATTCTTACCCCTTATCCTGGAGTTACCTCTGGGCCTTGATAAGTGGTGATGGGTGATATGAGCTTAACCTTTTTGTGTAGCAGCTATTACTGAACACGACATGGACGTACACGAATGGTAATAATTACTTGTTACAATTCCCCAGTAACGAAAATCCATTATAAGACTATAAGCTGAAAGTGTTCAATTACAAAATCAAAAGTGTCACTGTGCATTGCAATGATGAGCATAGAGTTAAAATTTGATCGTTTTTATCTACATATAGTTTTTAACCAAGGCCTACTATGAATCATTAAACAGCAATATTAATGACTGTTGCCGTGGAATTACTTACGCATGAACTGATCCATATAATAAATGCCGGAAGACAAATCATTAATGAGGTTTAGATTTGGAGACCCAACAGAGCCTCTTTTGGGTCAAGGCCGCACCTGCTACCTTTCAACAGGTCGGGGCCACTATGCTAGGCGACCTAGCCAGCTAGAACATTACACAAGATATATACCATATCTATGATGTATTCAGACGAATATTAAAGTTGGGTTTCAAAATTATAAAAAGTAAATGACACATAACTGATAAGAATATACTTCGATTTACTCAGTTAAAAGGACATGCCGGCATACAAAAATACTACTTGACAGCAAAATCTTTTAATTTCGTTAATTATTGTCAAATTCCTTTGTTAGTGACAAAACAACACCATTCACTCATTCAGAGTTCAAAGAATTGTACGGGATTACAAAATAAAGTATCTCACAAAAATGCAATATCATCCCGGAACCAACGGCCAGGCCGAACGCTTTGTGAACATACTAGAAATTGTACTAAAAAGGCGTACAGCTTGTCCACGAAATATACCCTACAAAAGTATTTTCACGTTTCTATGATTACGGTAAACCCTAAGACAGCAACCACCAGATCAGTAGTGGAGTATATATGTTTGGCTGTGAAATCACTTCAGTATTCGAAAAACTGCTACCGAGACAAACCACACAAAATAGAACCTCCACTATATCACTCAAAAAGTACAATCTTGGAGATAAAGTTTGCTTCGACATCTTAGAAATAACGCTTCCATTTTGAAACCGAGAAGGTAATACAGAGGTTCGGCAACGTTATCTGCATAATCCAGGGCCCGAAATTCAAACATAAACTGCATATGAATCAGGTACGGAAACATATAACTGAGAGCCATTGTTTTCCCACAAGGAGAAGTAGAAGCTATTGCACCTCCCAAAACCACAAGAACCACGACATTCTGGCAGAAAAAAAACAAAAACAAAAAAAAGAAAGTTCAAAATCCATACCTTGTCTACTCAGAAAAAAAAAGTAGAAACAATGACACATCTTTCGGAGTAATCAGCTTGGGATTGGGTGTTGTAGCAGATTTAAAAAAAAATGTATTACATTTTCACCCCAAACAAGGCACATTGCCACTTTGATCTAGAGGGATACTATCAGGAACATAATCTACAGGGGTACTATGTGGGGAGTTGCGCAGCAAGATGTCGGTTCACGTTACACTTGAACTTCTGCATATCAGTACAGTTGGGGAAGCAGGAACCCGGAAGTGAATACCAAAGTCTAGCGGTTCTGGGGAAGAAACTTCTGGAGTAGAAGGCTCTCTTACATCTAGGGATCTCTACTGTGAAGGGGTGCGATATTGCTGCTTGTCGGGTTTGTCGGAGGTATTTACGTCGGAGGGGTAAAAGTGCTTGCAGTTCTTCAGAGAATTCACCATTAAAGTACTTGTAGAAAAGGCAAAGGGATGCTACATTTCGTCGATGGGACAGAGGCTGAAGCTTAGATGACAGTTCAGGACCTCTCAGGTTGGCGACTCTCTTTTGAACCTTGTCTAGGAGTGAGAGACTAGTAGCAGATGCCCCAGCCCAAATATGACAACAATACTCCATACATGGGCGAATGGTGGCCTTATATAGGTACAGGATACTCTCGAGCGTTAGTAGCTTTCTAGCACGGTAGAGAGAACCTACGTTTTCCGCAGCGGTCCTGGCAATGCTCTCAATGTAATTGTTCCAACTTATGTTTCCTGAGAACGTTAGGCCGAGGAGTTTAAAAGATGTACTTTCAGATAAAGTGTATTTGACCGTTGTTATTCGTTGTAGAGAATGGTTCTTGTAATTATTGAAGGAAACAAGTTTAGTCTTGGAAGAATTGAATATGGCCATCGGTTTTTGTCCCCATTCCACTGCAGATTGGAGGTCATCCACTAGTGTTTCTGCAATTTTTTTTAAGATATGTGTTCATTTGTTTTCCTGTCGTGTCTGTTTTAGAGCACGGTGTCATCAGCATATATACCCATTTCACAGACAATTTTAGCAAAGATTTAGCTACGAATGAACTGATCCATATACATAAATACCAGAAGTCCAGGAATTAATTATGGAGAGCCAACAGAGCTTGTTCGTTGTTTTTGTTAATACATTTACTTTAATACATCTACTGTATTACTTACTCTGTCTTTCTTGTAATTCTTTAATCAGAGGTTGTAAAACATCAAACTGAGAATCGTTGATGTCCCACAAGGAGAAATAAAAACTATTGAACCTCCTAAAATCACACCAGAACCACGACGATTCTTTAACCAGAGGAAGCAATAATTATTTATCTACGTTTTAAATAGGAAAAAAGCAAGTGAAAGAACGTTACTTTTTTTTAATAATAATTGCTCTTAAATAATAATTACTCTTAAATAATAATTGCTCTTAAATAAATGGTAAAAGTATTTTTATTATAATTTTATTTGGAACTAAAGAAATGTAAATGTTACGGGGATTATCTAGAAATAATTTGCAGAAAAACGAAAGGAATATCTATATATTAATATTATAGCGTGTTGGTTTTTGTGTCGCGCTTACATCCGGGTCGTTTAATTGTTATGTTCTTGTATTTCTTTGCCAAAAATAATTCTATCAAGAATTCTTCATAGGTTTTGGTTTCGATTTCGACTATAGCTGATGGCACTAAAATCATCAATTATTTTATAAATAATTTTATCATGCATTTTTCATAAGATTCGGTTTCGGTTTCGGTTTCGATTATGCCTGAAGGAATTCAAGTTATATATATATATATATATATATATATACACACATATACATATATATATACATATACATATATATACATACACATATACATATATATATATATATATATATATATATATATATATATATGTATATATTTGTCATAAGTATTTATTTCGGTTTCGATTCAAGCTAATGCACCCGAATATGGATATATGTTATATAATAGTCTTATTATTATTATTGTTCTTGTTGTTTTTGTTGTTATTGTTTGTTGTTAGGACTTATTAAAAGTGATGCTTAGAGAGTCTTATTGAGAGTTTGTTGTTGTGTCTTAGAGAGAGATGATGTAAGAGAGATTGTTCGTGTTATGAAGTTTTTCATATATATAAAAATGTTTATACTTAGAAGTGTTGAAGCTCTTTGTGTGAGGAGACAGTCTTAGTGTTCACATTGTAGATATGAGATGTGTATGTAAAGACATTTTAAACCACATGATATACATGAGACATATATAACAATTGTCACTTTACCTTTTGGTAGAATTACAACACAAATACAACGTTTATAAACACACATTATGGGTTTATTTCTTCTCCCGACCGGTCGTGGTTTTCTGAGTCAAGAATTTAAAGCTTTACATTCTAAGTTTCAAAAATGACCGTCTCGCTTCTGGACGGTCGAATCCCAACTGCAGACTATCGTCTGTCGTCCTCAAACTCCCCCTCTGACTCTCCCACAGTTTCTCCCTGCTTAACTCTAAAGTTTCTAACTATATCGAGAACTTCCCATTTTCCATGACGTCATACACATGTTAAAACATGTCTTCTTTCCTGTGCTCTGGAAATGCGTGTCCAAAACCTTTTCCTTTGTTTACAAAATGAATTTTAACCTATATTTCCAATATGTTAATAACATGTTTATTAAATTATCTTGTAGTTGCATTCTTTCAATTTTATTTTCATAACAGAATTGACAATGCACATTCTTTTCTTAAAACTATTTCATCCATACGCTTAACAATGGTTTGTTTTACATTCCGTTTGCTAATTTTCTATCGTAATCTATTTCTAAACCTAAATTACGAGGTTCGAATTTCGTCTATTCTATTTCATTTTCATTTTAAGTAAATCTCTCTTTTTTTATACTTACATGAAAAGGGGACAGCCCTTATTATGTAACATATATATATATTTTTTTTATTCTTGAAGTCGCAATTTTATAACATATAAAAGACGACAGAATATTAACTCTATAATAATATATAAGAAATAATTTTATTTGAAACTAAAGAAATGTAAATGTTACGGGAATTATCCGGCTAGAAATAATTTGCAGAAAAGCAATAGAAATATCTAAAGTTAGTTCATAAAATAATTTTAAAAAGTGGCATTTTTGCGTCTGCCTATTTAGCTACTTTTAAAGAAAAGGGAATTTGTGTTTCTATTCATTTATGTTATTCTGCGTATAAGAGTTTGTTCCCTATGAACTCTAAAACAGCTGGGTCGATTTTTATGAAAATTCACACGAAGGTATTTATGTGCCATGTAGTATTCTTTGACAGATTTTTCTTTCGGAATGTCTTCGATAAGTATCAATAATCGAGAATTTAAATAATCTGATGAAAGGAACTAGCGATTTTGACCATAGTATATATCTTATATAGCCTAACATCACACACACACACACTATATATATATATATATATATATATATATATATATATATATATATATATATATATTGGTTGATAGAGTTAAGCAGGGTTGTTAAATTTAGTTATAAATGCTATTTAAAATCCACATCCATTTATATAATGAGAATTATTTCCTCGTGTAAGAAAATACTGAGCTTTCGTCTTACTTTTAAAGTTGCAACAAATCAGATAGATTGCTTTATGCGAGATATGCAAAACGAGTTTTAAATAAATTATTTAACTAATGTGGTTTATATATGGACATTATATATTACATATTATATGTGTATTTCAAGAACAACAGATTTCCTGCCCGGAGAGATATCAGTTATATATAACTACAGAACGAAATATTGTCACGTCAGTGTAGGAAAGTTTGTATATGCGTGTAAAGTATTAATATATATATATATATATATATATACATATATATATGTGTGTGTGTGTGTGTGTGCGTGTGTATGTGTGTGTGTCTTTGTGTATGTCTTTGTGTTGCTAAGTAAGGCAGTCTGCAATAAGTTATATATATATATATATATATATATATATATATATATATATATATATATGAAAGTCAATCAACTTTTTTTCAAATGAATCTGATTATATAAAATGTGTTCATTTTTTTTTCTGATTATTCATAGCTTTCAGGTATATAATACTGTATTTTATCTGCCTGAATGATGATAAAACGAACTGTAAAGAACTAGATTCATTTTCTGAATAAATCAAAGCTTGTCACTTGGAATTTCATATTTATATTGATTTTTTTTTTCAGAAAGGTTACAGAGTTAAAAATTAATATTGATATCTATTCAGTTTAAATATTCGAAGTTTCTAATCATGAATAATGACCATATACATATATGTAATACACACTTATATATGTATACATTATATATATATATAATGTATATATATGTATGTATGTATGTATGTATATATCTATATATATATATCTATATATATATATATATATATATATATATTTAATTATATTTCGCTTTATACATGTTTGAATTTATCATTCTAACACTAAAATCACTCATGGTACTAAGTCACCTAAATGCACCGAGGGAGAAGGGCCAGAAATATACAAAGCGAATATTAAAAATTTGGTTTTATGACATTTTGTTTGTTGTTTTTTACGGTATATCAACCCCTTTCAAGTTATTTAATGCCGAATCCAGTGATTTTGAAGAAGAATTTTTTTAATAGAATATAGTTGTTTTTATTTTTCAAGTCGATTTCTATTTAACCCATAGTTGGGACCCTAACAGGTGCTACCACTCCGGGTCAGAGTGGACCTGGGAGCAATGGCAATTAAAGGGTGGCTCCACATTCTCTAAATATCGAAAGTTTGGGCGTCACCATTGGATATAGTTTAAGGTCATATCCAGGACTAATGATGACATTTAGAAATGAAATGAAAACAAAGAAATAGAATACAATGGTAAATACAAATTCAAGTTTGTATCTACGTTTAATTACTATTTAGCATTTTATGCTATTCCTCCATTTTCATTTCATTTCGAAATGTCAGATACCGATATATTTTTCGTACCGCGCTGAAACTATAACGTAACTATTTCAAAAGTCATTCTTTACATAGAGAGTTCAAGAAATTTAAACATAATGCAAACTGAAGCATATAAATGTATGCATTATTTTAATTCATACATTTATTATATTTTTTACTAGAATATCGTGTCCTTTTTTTATTTCCATTTATAACAACTACTCCTTTACTTTTCCAGGTTTAAGCTTAACCATATAACTTTTCATGCTCGCATTTTTCTATTGTAATTCATGATTTTCCAGGCTTCCAGTAAATGTACTTGTTCTCTGTTAAATTTCAGTCTTTTTTTTATTTGCCCCCATAAATATAACATGCACATATGTAATAACAATGTACGACCCTCGTCTGCTTTCAATAAAATCCCCCAATTATCTACCTTTCATTCTTTCATACTCTCTTTTTCACTTGTATCTTCTATTTTCGCGAGAGCGGCGAATTGGTACAAACAGTAGTCGTTGAGCGACGTGGTTGCTATGGAGACCAGTGTTAAAAAGCGTCGCTCACCTCCTTACTTGTTTTTTTTTACGATTTTGACGACCAGTAAATTCATGATAATTTTTTTTTACAGAACGAAAATTGACAAACTGTTTTTCACAATATAGCTGAGGAGAGGATCCATAAACTGTAGTAAGTGTTTGAAATTTGATCGAAGAATTAGTGAGCGGTAAAGCTTTAAAATAGTTACTTAACCATATATTACAACAGTACCGTATTTAAATGATATATATATATATATATATATATATATATATATATATATATATATATATATTTACGACGGTTCTAGGTTCAATCCTTTGCTTGGGGGGATGCTAGTCTAGCGGCACTGATGAGTTTTGATACATACATATATATATATATATATATATATATATATATATATATAGAGAGAGAGAGAGAGAGAGAGAAAATAAATGACAAAAATTCATATTCCAAAATACATGATGTTGACATTTTTTTATATTTTATTCCTTTACATCAATTGATCCTCACAGTTCTTGACAGTATCTGTTTCGTAGCGCAAAATCAATCACTAATAATTGAATCAATTAGTGAATCTAATATAATATATTAATATAATTATTAAGTGATTGATGTTGTGCTACAAAACAGACACTGTCAAGAACTGTAAGTATCAATTGATCTAAAGGAATAAAATACAACATCATGTATTTTGTCAACATCATGTATATTTAATATAAATTTGTGTCACTTATTCTATATATTGCTCTGTATTTACATTGAGCTTCTTATTTAAGGATTGATATATAATAAGAAAAATATATTCCTATAGAAATATATATATATATATATATATATATATATATATATATATAAACGAAGAGAGAGAAAATAGTCTAGCATGAGTTATTGTCGTTTTAAACGTGATAAACAAACTCATGAAAGACACATCCCATGTATACATTCCATTTGTTTATAACCTCAGGTAGAGGTAAAAAAAACATTACTCTGTATAAACCTTTGTTGATTGGTCGATAAAATTCTTTTTTTCCTGTTTGTGATTGGTTAATAATTTAGTTTAGTGCTTCTGTGTTGTTCAAATTGCCGGTTTTGTGATTGGCCCATAAATCTCCTTTGACCGTTCCAAAGATTGCGCACTAACAATCTCCTAAAGCGTATGCGTTTGTGTGTGTTTATGTGTGTAATGTTTGTGTGTGTGTGTGTGTGTGCGTACGCGCCGCAAGCATGTGCGTGTGTGTGTGTGTCTTTTGTAATCGCGAGGTTCTTGTCCGGGAAGTCTTCACGTTGAGTGCAACTGTGTGACCAACGGAGATGAAACGAAACTATTGGGCGATTGAAAAATCAAACGAAAAAGGAAATATCGGTGAATTCTTCTCAATTAGATTTAGTCCCACCCTGGTCATAGGGGATCAACATAAGACCTATGTTCATGCTCTCTGTGCGAAAAATTGTGTTTTGGATGGACATCGGGGTCAAGAGATTTCAGAAATTATCTAACGGTTTTGCGTTTACATACTGTCTCTCGTCTCGTCTCTCTCTCTCTCTCTCTCTCTCTATATATATATATATATATATATATATATATATATATATATATATATATATATATACTCGCAAGGCGCCCGATATTGCCCGGCATTGCCCGGTCAAAAAATACGCTTAAATATAATAATTTGTTGAATGCAGATTGCGTATTAATTAGTATACCATGGTTAATCAAATATAGAGTAATGTTTTAAAAAGTAAAAAAATTAAGAAAATGACTCATGCGCCACCAACGAAAACTTCTAGTTTGCGATTTATTTTTTCTTTTGCCGTAAATGACAGAGCTATAAAGAGATGTTTGCTGCAAGGCTACAAATTAAAACATGAGCCAATGGCCTTTTGGTCAAGATCAAAGTGTAGTATCTGTTCCGGCAGATGCTGCAAGCTATGACTAGCTATGACTAGCAAAGACCAGATGTGGGGGCAACCCCACATGCCTGACCATTAACCAGCTCCCATTTCCCACCTCTCGGGAGCTGGTCCCCTTTTTCCCTTCCCCCTCCCTTCACTCCTCACATTAAAAATCGGCCTTGTGCCTAATTTGCTCGGTGGGGGAGCAAATAAACACCATCTGTTCCGGCAGATACTGCAAGCTATGACTAGCTATGACTAGCTATGACTAGCAAAGACCAGATGTGGGGGCAACCCCACATGCCTGACCATTAACCAGCTCCCATTTCCCACCTCTCGGGAGCTGGTCCCCTTTTTCCCTTCCCCCTCCCTTCACTCCTCACATTAAAAATCGGCCTTGTGCCTAATTTGCTCGGTGGGGGAGCAAATAAACACCATCTGTTCCGGCAGATGCTGCACTTAAGATAATTTGTACCAGTCAATGGAGGGGAAACCCTCTATACTGGGACAATTATTATTTTTGGTAACCAGAGTGCCCCCTTTTTGCCTACTTTAAGGGGAGCTGGTTTTTACCTCACATTAAAAACGGCCTTGTGCCTAATTTGCTCAGTGGGGGAGCAAATAAACACCATCTGTTCCGGCAGATGCTGCAAGCAAAGACTAGCTATGACTAGCAAAGACCATATGCGGGGGTAACCCCACATATCTGAACTTGGTCATGGTAGGGATCACCCTACGACCACAGTTACTATCCAGCTCCCATTTCCCACCTCTCGGGAGCAGGATCCCCCTTTCCCTCCCCCTCCCTCCATCTCCACATTAAAAAACGGCCTTGTGCCTAATTTGCTCAGTGGGGAAGCAAATAAATACCATCTGTTCCGGCAGATGCTGCAGGCAAAGACCAGATGTGGGGGTAACCCCAGATATCAGACCTTTAACCAGCTCCCATTTCCCACCTCTCGGGAGCTGGTCCCCTTTTTCCCTTTCCCCTCCCTTCACTCCTCACATTAAAAATTGGCCTTGTGCCTAATTTGCTCGGTGGGGGAGCAAATAAATACCATCTGTTCCGGCAGATACTGCAAGCAAAGACCATATGTGGGGGTAACCCCAGATATCAGACCTTGGTCAATGTAGGGGCAACCCTTCATACCAACAGTTACTATCCAGCTCCCATTTCCCACCTCTCGGGAGCTGTTCCCCTTTTCCCTCCCCTCTCCCTCTCTCTCCACATTAAAAAACGGCGTTGTGCCTAATTTGCTCAGTGGGGAAGCAAATAAATACAATCTGTTCCGGCAAATACTGCAAAGCTATGACTAGCAAAGGCCAGCTATGACTAGCAAAGGCCAGCTATGACTAGCAAAGGCCATATGTGGGGGTAACCCCACATATCTGACCTTGGTCACTGAAGGGGCAACCCTTCATACCAACAGTTTCTAATCCAGCTCCCACTTCCCACCTCTCGGGAGCTGGATCCCCCTTTCCCTCCCCCTTCCCCCTATCTCCACATTAAAAAACGGCCTCCTGCCTAATTTGCTCAGTGGGGAAGCAAATAAATTAAAATAAAAAGTGTAGTATCTGTTCTTCAGATGCGGCACTTCCATTTCTCGTTCTCTTTCAGTGGGGGGAAAAATCCTTCACGACTGAGACAATTTTTATTTTTGTACCTTTTCTCCACGTTAAAAAACGACCCCGGTGTCTAACTCTGTCCCGTGGGGAGGCATTGTAACTAGGTACTACAATATGCATGCATAGTTAATTTGTCTCGGTCAGTGAAGCGGAAACCCTCTACACTGAGACCATTATTATTTTTGGTCCCTACCAGAGTTCCCCGTTTGCCTTTTCTTAGGAGAGCTGGTTTCCATCCCCAAATTAAAAACGACCTTATGTCACATTTTGTATTCGTGGGGAAGCAAATTATTACAAATAAATAGAAAAAAAGGGTTGCTTTTTTTCTGTTGTTCTTGGCCTTCGGGCTAAGATCAAAATGTAGTTTCTATTCTAATTTGTCTTGGTTTTGGCAGATATACAAACACACACACATACATACATTTTGCCTTATATACATATATATATATATATATATATATATATATATATATATATATATATATATATTCTTCAGAATACAAGTATCTAACAATCAGTTGGTTATAAGTCTTACAAAATATTTTTGGCCGTAATATTCTAGAAGTACAGCATCTAAATAAAATTTGCTTTGGATGTGAATTTTTATATCCTTTTCATTAACTTCCCTTCTCTATGCGGCTCTGTCATTGGGGCATTAGAATACGCCGCCTGTCCCCCTGCAGAGGGTAAAAGTCCCTCAATGGGGGTCCTGGATATTACCTTAAACTACATCCAGTGTGCTTTGGGGAGTGTGGAGCCGCCTTTTAATTACCATTGCTCCCAGGTCCACTCTGACCCAGAGTGGTAGTACCTGTTAGGGTCCCAACTATGGGTTAAATAGAAACCGACGTGAAAACAACAAATATATTCTATTAAAAAAAAATTCTTCAAAACCTTTGGATTCGGCATTAAATAACCCTAAAAGGGTTGATATGCCGTAAAACAAAAGCAACCAACCAACACTTCTCCATGATATTTAAATACTTAAAACACTTTTATTTGTGATACTCAATGTCTCACTGACTTTATCAATTAAAATGTAAGCCATTATAATTATTTGTTAATATTTTCTCCTCTAAAAAGTTGGTAGACCTCGAAATCCTATAGGATAAAGAGTTATAATATTTCGAAGGTATTCTTTGTCTTAAATAGAATAATAAAAATCTTTTGATTTAGAATTTAAACAATTCACGTCATAAGTTTTTACATTTATTGAATGACTAAAAATTTATATATATATATATATATATATATATATATATATATATATATATATATATATATATCCACATACAGTGCTATTTCGCTGTTTCACATCTCATCAGTGCGGCTAGACAGGCAACTGCCTCAAGCCAGGATGGTAACTCGGCCGCCTGTACGCCTGCCAATGCCCCTCACCATTACGCTAATCGGCGGCTGCTGTGCGAGTTGTGAATTAACGATGTTTTGACATCGTTCGAAATACCTAAGCTCGATTGGTTTACACAAAGTGCATCGCTTTATATGCTAATGGCAATTCGTGTATCACTTCTCAATATGCTCAAGATAAGGAGACTATTTGTTTTTACATGAGAAATAATATTTTGCTACACAGTAATGAGCATGTTTCGGTCAGCAAGTTACCAGTAATTAGAGACCTGTTTAGGCGATACAAAAGCAAAGTTTTCTTTCGTATAAGTTGTGTCGCTTGAAAAGATCTCTAGTAGCTGACCGAAAGATGCTCATGACTGTGTAGCAACGTATTACTGCTTGAGTAAAAATAAATAAAGAATATACCCTGCTCTACCTACGTATTGAGCAGTCTTGTAATAATTTATTGTTAATGAAGCCAGGGGTTGCTTCTATCGCTGAGTTCGAATCAGTCGACTGGTGTTAATCGTGACACCTGCACTGATGATTTCCGAAAAGATGAAACACAATAAAATTGTGGGGTCTGCGTTCGCACCTGTACTCCATGGAAATATGGCATAAACTTTAACAAAGACTTTTCACATCTATTTGCTTAAGTATACTTTGATAATTATGTTTCAGTTTGAAGAAATATGGTATAATAAAATTATGGGGTGTTCGTTCGCGCCTGACCTCCATAGAATATAAATATGTCACAAAGTTTAACAAGGTTTTTTAAAAGGGGTGAGGGTTCACAATAACATCTTTACTTTAATCTCAATTCACGTTTGCTTTTATTTATTTTTTTTAGTTGAATAATATTGTGTCGAATAAATTCACCTCATAAATTCACCTAATAAATTCACGTTCTTATTAAAGTGAAAGCCAAAAAAAGTCGGAACTTTAGA
Source organism: Euprymna scolopes (assembly GCF_053919585.1). Lineage (NCBI taxonomy): Eukaryota > Metazoa > Mollusca > Cephalopoda > Sepiida > Sepiolidae > Euprymna > Euprymna scolopes. The sequence goes on from NC_136521.1 coordinate 39,940,176, forward strand.
CAATTCTCGACATAAATTTTGCATAACTCTGTTTTTTTTCCTTCTCCACTTGCACGTAGGTCTCTTTATAAAATAGATAAATAGATAAACAATAAGAAATAAGAACGTTACTTGTTATCGTGTCAAAAGAAGGAAAACATCCTGTTCACGGGAGTACGTGTCTTTTTAAAAACATTTACATAACCTTTTGATTTTTATTTATATATCTTTTTATCTTTTTTTTGTCAGTGTACTAGAAGGGATTTATTTGATTACAACCCTGTCTGCGTGTTCTTTACATTACAATAGCACAAGCCTGAATCCGACGGCGCAATACTACACCGTTCAACACTGCAAAACTGAAACCAAGCTGTTCTGCTTTAAAAGGGGTCAATTTTCTTCTTATTAATATTTTTATCGATTCTTTGCTTTAAAAAAACTGAAGTAATTACGTGTTTACTTTTTAATATCCAATTTTGCTATTTCGGATTATTTTACTAAAGTAAGTAAAGTTTCATTATTTTTCACAACTGTTTTTGTTTCTTTATTTTTCGATATTTCGTCGATATTATTTAGAAAGAGTGTTTAGCAGAAAAGCCAACAAAGACTACCCGAAAAATAAATATACAAGAAATAAATGTTACCATAGTCAATAAAAGTTCAGTTCATGTTTTTTTAAAAATAGTTTTTAATACTCTTTACTTGAAATAATTTCACCGAACCGTAATTAAAACGAAATTTTAAGCGATAACTACTTAAATATTTATATAAACTACATATATATTTAATATTTATATAAACTACACATTCCAAAATCGAACATTCCTCAAGCACAAAATAACGGAAAACATGGAAATATGTTTATAAATATTCCTTACGTTGACGGAACTATCTTAAATTGTTAACACAGAATGCTCAGGTGCCCTTCCTTCAAATTGAAAACGGGGCTCTCCATTTCAAAGTCGCTGCCTTTTAAATTTTTTTTTAAACCGGTTCGTGAATTTAAAAAAATACAAACTACTTAAAAATACAAACCAATGAACTTTTCTACCATAAAAGTAACTTTTATTGCATATGGTAACATTTATTTCTTGTATATTTATATTTTATATATATAACATTTTCTCTTTGTAAGGAAACATCATTTTGTTGGTCACTCTTGGCTATGAATGGAAACAAAATTGGTATAAAAATATATTTTCGCGAAAATTATCTTTACTTTCATCATATTTTGCTTGTGGTAAAATTTTTGAGTATCAAAACCTATCTCCTTACAACCCCCACCTTTTCATAACCTATCATACTTTCATCAATCAGAGTCCATTTTCTGTAGGCTGTTTTTGAACCCAGTCAACGACGGGTACTTCTTCAAGTATATATATATATATATATATATATATATATATATACACACATATATATATACAAAGCGTTATATATATATATATATATATATATATATATATATATATATATATATATAAATACCTTTTCTTGGAAGTTGTTAAGCTTTGAAAAATATATAAATAATAATAATAAAAAAGAACTCTTTTAGTCCTTCTTTGGACAATTATTTTGTCAGTAAGTCATTTAATCTCCTTCAATCACTAACTGAACTTCATCTCAAATTCACAATGATTCTAAACCTTCATAGATAATCAGTTATTTACCATGTTTCGGTAATTTATATGGGATCACAATATCATTTACTTCTTTTGTACACCTACATTCTTAGGTTTAGCAACTTTAGCAATGAAATCTCCTGCTAATACTTAAGCGTCATGTGAATAACTTAGTAAATTAAAACAAATTGTTTATTGTGGAAACGGTGATCAATTTCTGTATAAACATTATTAGACATGATTGTTGTAGACTGTTGGTTAATACTACTAACTAGTAACTTCATGGTTGTTAATTCGGTCCGCCAAAGGCTTTTTTCGCCGGGATTCAGTCTGCTCACTCCTTCTTAAAACTTTTTATATGCTGTCTAAATCATAATATCTACGACTTAAGAACGGGGATCGCTGCTATATTTAATCTGCCCGACTTTTACGCGCTATTTTCCTCTATGTTACGCTTTTTAGTATAAAAAAAGCGAATGATGGAGCGGGGGAAACAGAAATGACTTGCAGCGCAAAAATAGGTCAAATGTCACGCGACTTAACTTTCTTGCACCTGTCAATTTCGCTTTATAAACTTTAACTTAAGACACTTATCACTTACTCTCTTCTCGTGGCCGAAATATTTAGGTCTCAGACTTTGGTTTCCATATTCGCGTCAAGGCTTCGGGGTTCAAGCCTACCTTCCTACTAAAACTTTTTCTTTTACACCTCCAAACACCCGGCCAACGTTTTTTATCTACCCCTCCAACACACACGCCTCCAAACACTCGGGAAACGCCGGCTACCCCCACTAGTATAATATATAAAAGGTTAAATTGGCGCGAGCGTTTATGTATGCCCAGGAAAGGCTTTTGGATGATTATTCTCGCGTTGGTTAAATTCTGCGAAATGTTTTCGCATACTTTCAAGATCGTAATATCTCGCATTCTTTCTTTCCTTTTTTTTTTTAATCGAGCTAAGAAAAATTCCGACCGTGGTGTCCTCTTAGGTGTTTGTAAGGCTTTTTCGTATGAATCGAAATTATTCAAAAAAGCAGCAAAGCGTTAACGTCATCGTACGTTCGATTGACTGTACTTAAATTCGAAGCACGCAACTTCTGCTTACGCAATGGCGACATCGGCTAGCGCGTTACGTTTTTTTTTCATCTCCTTTTACTCCATCACGTGACGGGTTCGAGCCTGCCTATCCACTACCACATTTTTAACCTCACCTTGTTTTTTTTTTCCTTCACGTTATGGGTTCCAGCCTACTACAACTTTTTAACACCTCTCTCCACCCTCTTGTGTGTCCCCTTCACAACGCCGCATATCCCCTCTAGTATTTTATAAGATTTAAAAAAATTCCATATATATATATATATATATATATATATATATATGACAAACGTCTATTTTCTAAATTTAAACATATCTACCAACTTTCAATTTATTTCTGTTAAATACGTTGACATGTCAGATATCATTTTTCTATTGACTTGCCCCACCCCCACAAGGGCAGAGTTGTTAATATGGGTACCCCCCCCCGAAATGGCTACTGGATAGGAACAAATATTAAAATTGTCTCAGTTATGAAGGATTTGTCATCCATTAACTGAGGACGGGAAAGATTAAATTGGCATCAGAGCAGATACTACCCTGTGATCTTGGCCCGAGGATAGATAAAATTTATTTTGGTTGTTGGGTAGAGCTTTATGGTTATTGATTCTATCCAGAATTAGAATGAGTGCTACACCAGTCACATTGAAAAGCTATGATACAGAGAATCAGTTCGTCTGGGTCTCTTTTTATATATAAAAACCCGGAAGTTGCATTTAATGGTAATCAACTGATAATCCTTGAAATAGCATTAGGATAAATTATGAATTAATAAAAGCAAATGGATTCAGCTATTGCAGGAGATTATTGTGCGTATAAGCAAAATAATTTTCCAACGATGGCGATTTTTTTTGTATTTTTTATGTTTAGTTATTATATTTTAAAAAGTTAAAATAATTATATATATATATATATACGTATATATATATATATATATATATATATATATATATATATATATATATATATATACTCGTTATATGAAGATAATTTCATAAAATCATCTGTAAATTCTCCACAAGATATCGCAGAGTAAGTCACTGTTGGGAGCCATATGAACTTCCTCTTGGTGGACTATGGTTGTATTCTAATTGGAACAGACAATCAATCAATTTTATTCATAAATCGGTGAGTTCGCCGATTTCGATGACAATTAAATATGGTACATCTATTAATAATCATTCAAGATCTGGCAACGGCGGTTCTCCCTGCTAGTGTAGTAATTTAAAAGAAAGTCGGTTACGAATGAAAATAGATAGTATGTGTCCTTTTGTCATAAGCAGAGAACACATTATGCAGTAATAGAAAAAGACAGTCGATGAGTATTCATCGACAAAAAGTAACAATATACCTAAGGAGTTTTAAAATGTATAAAAATGAAACAAATTAATCATCACCTTCATATAGTATAACTCTGAATATACTATTTTTGACATTGGTTTCCCCGATATTTTTCTAGTTAGAATTCTTTCTATAGAGACAGCGCAGACTACGCTAGGGACTATGTGAAGGGCGACAATATCCTAAGTGGAATTGATTTTTAGTGGAAAGAACTAAATTCGAACTTGAAACATCCAGGTCGCTAGTCCGTACTGATAACCACTAAACAACCATCACATCCAGCCAATTGATGAGGCTTTACCTTGGCCCCGACTCCTATCTGATTATTCAGTCCTGTCACTTGTTACCAGTCTCCTATCTTTGGGGTTCATACCTAAGGGTGTTTTAGCTGTTGAGTCCGAGTCTGTGGTGGAAAAGTCGTGGACAGTTCGCAAAGTAGAGTAGGAGGAGGGGGCGGGTCATTCTCGTCGCTCTTTTCTTCTTTTCCTTCCAACCTCTTCAATTTCTCTCCTTCTCTGCTCAAAGTCCAAGGTGCCATCGTGTGCTGCAGCTTTCTATACGTCCTGAAAGCAGGGGTGTGTTCTAGCTCCCACCAGCTTCTCGCTCTACACGGCAGCAATGCTCAATAAGATTCCCCTAGAAGTACCCTTGCTTGACCAACGATTCCGTATGGACTCATGAGTTTTCAACAGCTTACGGCTTTATAGTCGTATGTCATATAACGCTCGTTCCAAAAGTAAGGCAAGCTATTTTTTTTTTACTAAAAAAATTGTAAATTTACGAAGACTGTCAATAATTTTCCCCATTCTTTATCTGTGCCTAAATCAAAACGTAGATTCCATGAACAAAGCTTCTTAGAACTGCGCACCCGTGGAACTCTCTTCCGCTTGTCTGTTTCCCACCTGACTACAACTTGGATGCCTTCAAGTCCAACATAAACAAATTCCTGATGAACTGCCCCCTTAAGTAAGACACTTTATTAAATCTCCAATACTAACGATTACTACGACACTATCCCATTGAATACTGTACACGCAATAACCCTTATCCCCAAGTGGCTTCCGGGCCTTGATAAGAAGAAGACTGCAGCAAGATTGATAAGATTAATGAAATAAATAAATTACATAAATGGAGAGGAAAATTAAAATTGTGAATTACAGAACATCGTAGAGAGGGAAATATAGTGCTCACCGCTTAAGGTAACAGTATATAACTTTCTCCGTGAGTTACATGGTAACGACGAGGGCTTTTCAAAGCGGATCCATAACCGAATAACTGACTTCTTGAACAACACAGGAAATATCTATCTACACAACACATTAAATGCGTATTAATTTAAGCGGGAAAATTAAAGGGGTTTAAATCTATTCCTAACAGTAAAAAGAGCCAAGAAAAAAAATGGCTGACTCGGACCGGCTAGATTGAATTTAATGAAACGTATCTAAAATGAGTTTATATATCAGTTATTTTAACGTCGGAAATTCTGAACGCATTGGTTGTTTGCAAGAACTGCGATACTTAAAATAAAGATAATAAAAACGGTACTGGGAAATGGCTTCGACAGAAGTTCCGGTTGGTCGATACTTGTCGATGTGACCAATCACCTTTTGTTTCCAAGTCTATTCTATGAATTTTTACTTTACAGATAACTTCTCCGGTCCGATAGAGAGATCAGCCAAAGCCAGAAAAATATGGGAAAGGTGTCGCTTTTCTGTTATTTTTATTTTTAATGTCCGCATTATTTTTCATGCTTTGCTTCTAGTAAATCGTTTTATCGCAGATTAGAGCAGGTTGCTGGCCATTTAGACAAAGAAATCAAGCAGTTCGAGCTCAACCATTCAATAAACGAGGTCAACGAGGTCATTCTAAAAATCTAATTATATCGAGTCGTCTGTAAGAGTTATAAAAACAATTAACGAAATGAAAATAAAAATCTTGGCTTCATACATCATTCCCTATATATAAAGTTAGGTGTGTGTATGGGTTGATATATTTGTAGGTTTTTGGATGAAATTCCAAACTAATTAACCGATCATTATCAATTTTCGAACAAAACTGCGTGATATAAGAATGAGTAAGATAAAGTATTACTATTATTTGTATTCTTCAAATTTTGTCAATTTAATTGTGATTTTCGCAATGTTTCGGTCGATTTAACCTCCGATCTTCTCCACGTGCATCTGCTGGAATCGGGAATATTTCTGGGGAACTCGGGAATCTTGCTATGAACTCGGGAATTTGCACAACATTTCAAACGGAACCCTTTGATTTTATAAGTGCTGCTTGCATGCTCTTGTTTCGTCAGTCATAACAGCGTAGAAATCCCAAGTCATTCGCAAACGTATTTTGAATGTCGCCCGTACTGAGGACTGAACCTTCAATCCTCAGAAGAATGTGATGTACAACTAGATTTTTACCAAGTACAGTATTGAGTCTGTGACAGATTCTTGCGTAAGGAATACAAAGATTCCTAAGTTTATGTCGTGGTAGGATCCACCTTATTGATGTTACATGATAAGGGCTGTCCCCTGTTCATGTAAGTATAAAAATAGAGAGATTAGTTAAAATGAAAATAAGAGAAAGCAGAAATCGAACGCTGGACATAAGTTTTAAAGAACAATAGGTTTAAATGGAATGTCCAGTAAATTGTTAATTCGGATGAAATAAATAAATAAACTATTCAATTGTTAAAAGAATGTGGATAATAAAATATGGGTTAAATAAATTAGATATGTAGGTTAAATTCCTTTGTGGAAACAACACAAGAAAAATAGGTTATTGGGAAATCAATGTCGGAAACGTGCAAAGTCGCGCATGTTGAAACGCGTGAATTTTGCTCACGTGGCCGGGATGCATGGATTTCTCAATATAGGAAGTGGGAGTTAGTTGGTCGCGGAGACAGTCAGAGAGACAGTCAGGGGAGACAGTCAGGGGAGACGGTCAGTGAGTAAACTCAGAGACAGGCGGACGTCTGAAGCGAGACGTCACTTCAGAAACTAAAATGTGAAACTTTGAATTCTTAATGAGGAAATCACGACCGGTCGTAAGGAAATAAATTCATCATGTGTTTTGTGATAAAGCTCATCTTTGTGTTTGTGATTTCTACAAAAAGGTAAATTGTATTGTTATTATATGTCTGTGTTATAAAATGTCATTACATACACATCTCTCTCTCTCTTTAAGATACAACATCATATGTAATAAGACAAGAACTCTCACTAAGACTCATATCTTTACTAATAAGAACTCACGTAACATACGCGCACAAGTGGTATCGTCTAATACTAATAATAATAACTATATAACATTAGCATAGTGGAGTGTCAACCATATAAATATGGTTGGTACCGTAAATACGGGAGAGACCCAACAAGAGCCCAAACGAGAGACTGAGAGAGACAACGAGATCGAGAGACGACGGATGGTCTTCTCATAACTATGCAAATGGGCGCTATGTAAATATTGTATACCCTTGCTCTCAACATATCTGTTACTTTCGTGTTGTAGTTATTTATTTCCATGTGTTCAGTATTTTTTTTTTATTTTACTATTTAAATCACTATTATATATTGGGACCAATATAATAATAAATACATTAATCAAAATATCATATTTAAGCGTATTTTACGCCCGTACAATGCCAGGTGGCCTGCTAGTATATATACAAATGGGAATTCTGAGTAAAATCATGTAGAATTTATTGTTTTACAAAGGAGTACACATGATTATTAAAGTGTTTTTTTTTCTTTAATTTACGAATATTAAATGAATGGCTCATCGGAAAAAAAATCTTATTAGCAAACTAGATGTGGATAATTATAAATGTTGCTTATTAGCACATGGATTGAAACTTAAAATTAATACGGGAAAAGTTATAGGAGCCAATGAATACGGGTAAATATATATATATATATATATATATATATATATATATATATATATATATATATATATATAGTGTCTGTAGGTGTTTAATTATTATAGTAAAAAAATAATTATGACAGCCCCTTTAAGAAATTAGTTTCTTATCGTTGAGCACTTTCAGTTGAATTAAAAGTCGGTCAATTTAGCTCTTATGCGTAGATCATCGTATAACAATTTGATCACTGTCTGTCTGACGTAATGAACATTTAAATTAAAATGTTTAAAATTCAACGCTATTTCACGCGGTTAATGGTAGCCGAATGGATACGGCCTCCGCTAATCGAGCCAGAGATGTCTCGTGTCGCGGGGTTCGAATCGTTCGACTGGTAGTAATCGTGACACCCTGCACTGAAGATCCCGAAAGGATGAAACACTAGTGTCTGTAGGTATTTAATTATTATAGTAAAAAAAATAATTATATATATATATATATATATATATGAGTAAAAATAAAATAAAAATACAAGCGATGGCTGACGCTATGTTATTTGAGAAGGAAAATAAAGAATTAATAAAATAGTAATCAACGTTTCGTCCCTATTTCAGAGGAAATCATCAGGATTTCGTGGGAAAATGTAGAAGAAAAACGATTACGGACCACATGCGAGTGAGAAAGGAAAACAATCCTAAAGTCCCTCCCATTCTGGGAAGAATCTATGAATGTGCCTGTGGAAAAATTGGATTATTCTATGCACACACGCAAACACACACACACACACACATATACATATATATATATACGAGCAAACAGTTAATAATTAAGTTATTTTATATATATATATATATATATAATAATTATTAACTGCTTGCCTGTATATATATATATATATATATATATATATATATATATATATATATATATATCTTTATAGCTCTAAGTTTTGTAACCCTAACCCCTAACACCAACATGAAAATGAATAAAGTCACCGATAAATAAGTAAATAAACAAATACTAAAATGAATAAACTAACAAATTCACACCCAATTCAACCCTGTTCTCCGTGAATCTTCACACTCAGAAAAAAAAGCCTTCTTTTGCTGAGAATTAATTTTCGCTCTTCATTTTGAATTCCGTTTTCGGAAATATGGGTTGTTGCCTGATGAGGTCTCTAGTTGATAAATACTGGTAGACCGAAACATGCTCATGACTGTGTAGCAACAAACTTCTGCTTATTTAAAGACAAATATATTTATATATATATATATATATATATATATTTATATATATATATATATACATTAAAACATTATTGATATACATATGTACGTACACATTTACTTTGTTTATCTTATTTATTTTGTTGAAATTATGAGTTCAGTCTATATGTCCTAAACAAAAGGTTACTACACGACAATATTACATTCGTTGCCCCTTATCCCCGAGTGGCCTTCGGGCATTGATACGTGTTGACTCTCAAGTAAAAAAAAATAAACAAAAAAACCTACTTGTTTCCAAGTTGAATGTCAACAAATATCTATTTAGTCGTCACAGTTCGAAAACCTTTCAATGTTCTGTACCATCATCCAATTGAAAATCGGTCCTGGATATGACCATAAACTATATCCAGTGGTGAGGCCCCGTCTTGCGGGCTTTGGGGAGTGTGGAGCCACCCTTTAATTACCATTGCTCCCAGGTCCACTCTGATGCGGAGTGGTATTACCTGTTAGGGTCCCAACTATGGGTTAAATAGAAACCAACTTGAAAACAGCAAATATATTCTATTAAAATTTTTTCTTCAAAATCTTTGGATTCGGCATTAAATAACCCGAAAAGGGTTGATATGCCGTAAAACAAAAACAACCAACCAACCAATTGAAAATCTCAATAACCTTCATCTTCGAGTGGCTTTTGACCTTGGTAAGTTTTGATGCATTATTATATATAGAATATATTGAGTATCCGCATGATTATCTTATCAGTAATAATATAAATTTCGTTCGAGGATAGTTAAAAAATTAAAGCTTCCTACGTGCTTAGCTAAACAAGTTGCAGGGCTACAAAGACGGGATTGATACAATTAAAACGAGCGATCTTTTGTGCTTCAGAATTTATTTTTCCTACCTACCTCTATTCTCAATGCTCTTTTGCAAGCGATAAATGCTTATTATTTGTGAGTGGCCCGAAATCGCTTAATCATACGAGATGCGTCCCAAAATGAAAGCTTCCTATTTTTCAACTCAAGATTTGAAGAGCTACAAAGAGGCGACAGACATCTTTAATACAAACTCGGGAATTTACTTTTCTACGTCGTCACGGCCATTCTCAATGCACCTTTACCAGTAATAAAATTATACAGATCTGCTTCTAAAGCAAGTCTATGGGTGAGATTTATTTCTGAGTGTCGTAAACCGTCAATGTCTGCAACAGAAGGAAAAACCTTTCAGGTCATGAATGCATAATTTCAGTCATTACAAAAATGCAATCCGTAGTCACCACGGATCCATTCTTGCAGAATAAAAATAGGAGGCAATACTTTTGGAATACCCATCGTATATAGAGACTTCAAATAACAATGAAACTTAAAACATCTATAGAAGTATCTTTACTTGTATACAATAAAGACCCGATTTAAATTCAGCACGAAAAATGCATTAAGAACAAGGTCGTGGTTCGGGGTTGAGTTGGGCTAACACTTTTCTTTGATGAGAAAAATGAAGTTTTATTTTTTCGGATAATGTAAGTAGCGGTTTTATATTTATCGAATTTCGTGACATTTTAATTTATTTTTATTAAGATTCTTGCTTTAAGTTGTAAAAGCTCAAAGCGTATTTTCTTTTATCTCAAAAAATTAATCGCTATTGTTTATTGATAAATTCTTTTAGTTCAAGAAATGCTATTAGTCGGCGAGAAAAACATGATTTTTCTAAGATATTTTAGAATTTAATTGCACATAAATAAACTAAGACTTATATTCTGAAAAATCCGCCGGAGTTTCGTAGTACAACATTGCATCGCAGAAATCGATATTTGATTTGGTCTAGCCAGTACATTACGATAATCTTACACAAAAGTTTATTTAACGAATTTTCATAGCCGAATTATATTTAAGTGGGCAAATCAAACTTTCTTTCTTACTTTTTTTCTTTTTCTTTTTACCCACGCCCGCCCCTCCCCACTAAGGCATATTGGACGTAATGGGGCTACTATTTGGGACCATACCTAGAAGAGATTAATAAGATGTTTGTTTACATTACATTTAAACTTCTGCAAATTAATACAACGAGGAAAGCAAATAGCAGGAAGGGAATTTCAAAGTCAAGCTATTCGAGGGAAAGAACTATAAGAATAGAAAGCTTTCTGGCATTTTAGGACCTTACCAGTGAAGAGATGAGATTTTCTTGCTAAGTGGGCTTGTCCAGGATATGTACGTCGAGGGGATACAAGTGAAACGAGTTCATCAGATCATATTCGATTAAAATAGTTGCAAATAAGTCGCAGTGATGGAACATTGCGGTGATAGGGCAGGAGTTAGAGCTTGGTTGACAAAGTGGGACCTATTACATTTGAAAGCTCTTTTCGGATTCTATCCAAAAGGAAGAGGCTAGTCGTAGATGAACCCGCCCAGATGTGTTTACAATACTCCATGCATGGGCGAATGGTGGCCATATAGATCTACAGGATATTCTCAGGTGTGAGTAGTTTTCTAGCTCGATATATGGAGCCCACCTTCTTTACAGCAGTCTTCGCAATTTACTTAAATGTTTATCATTTGTATCGGCTTAGTTACAAATAAAAAGAATACTTTCCAATCACCATCGATTATGACCGACCACTTTATTCTTACTTATAATTTGAAAATAAGCTTTAAGTGCCCGTTGATTAGATTATGTAACAGTAACCCGTTGACGTGCGACCTCTTAATAAAAATAGACGTTCTAAACAATAAAAATGAGATTAGAATTATTTTAACTGGGTTCGAATCTCTCGACCATCACTAATTATCACTTCCTACACTGAAGATTGCATTAGCATGCAACTTTAGTTTCTGTATACATAAAAGTAATTGGTAATATTTATTTGAAAAACTTTATAGTTATAATTCCCGTTTAATAATTTAAAGTTAATCTCTTTTAAGATAATAAAAAAAGAGCAGTCAACACGAGTACGAAAGCGATATTTCGCCTTCCTGTCGTTGAATACTCGCTCTAACTGTTTACTATGAATGCCCGCCGACATATTATTGAAGGTTATTGTGTTAAATGACGGTTGTCGTTGATCACTAACACATTAATAGAATACTAGTAAAAAATTGTAAGCATACAACAATATTATTGGGCTCTTCATTTCAAAATCCTAATAGTAATTCGTTATTTTATATCTCAGTTTCAATTGTTGAGAGAGTAAATAGTTACAATGTTTGCTTTAGAATTTTAATGTCAAAACACACAAGGAGAATAAAAAAAAACGGTTTACACTAGCGGGACCTGTGGAAATTCCACAGGTTCCTCATTCACATGTAATATATTGATGTTGGCATTCTCTAAATTTACAGCGTAAACAGAGACGTTCTGATATTGTAGCTCTTTTTTTTTTAAACTGCAAAGGTATTTATCTATCAGAGACCCCTGGCATAAGTCGTAAAGTACGCTATTTTAATTTTTGCAGATTCCGTATATATTATTAAAGAGTTCATGTCTATCGATTTTAATATATTATAAAGTTGCGATTTCAAAAAAAAAATGTGAGTATATATATATATATACATACATATATATATATATATATATATATATATATATATATATATATATATATATATATTTCAATTATCCTGAAGATGTCCTCTGAAATAAGGACGAAACGTTGATTTTTTTAATAATTTCATTCGGTTTTTTCTATTTTTCTCATAACATAACGTCAACCACCGCTGGTATTTTTTCATTCCTTATACATATATGTATATATATATATATATATATATATATATATATATATATATATATATATATATATATATATATATATATAGTTCTCGACGATAATTCTTAGCCTGAAGACGTAATCACCCAACGCGGGTGATTACAGAAACATGTATGCACATATGTAGCCATCAATGTTTGTATGAATAAATTTCATATACCTGCTCTGTTTACTCATTGACCACTCTTTGGTAGGCACATGTTGTTTCATTGGATGTACTTCTAGGAAACTAAATTCTACCGGCTAAATATATATATATATATATATATGTGTGTGTGTGTGTGTGTGTGTGTGTGTGTGTGTGTGTGTGTGTGTGTGTGTGTGAATTGAGTGTATTTGCTTTAATCGAAACCAAAAATTAACTTTTGACGAATTGTTGTTAAAACTATTTATTACAAGAAAGGAAGTCCATAACCATTGAACGACGGTCACTCGGATGTAAGCTTGACACACAAAATAAATAACAAACACGCTATTCTATTAATATATATACACATATATATATATATATATATATATATATATATATATATATATATATATATATATATATATATATATATATATGCTAGCAAAAGTACCTGTCGTTGACTGGGTTAAAAACAGCCTACCGAAAATGGACTCTAATTTCTGAAATAATGATAGGTTATGAAAAGGAAGGGTTGTAAATTTTGATTGAATTGGGCGTATCAAAACCTATCACCGCAATGTTCCATCACTGTGCCTGATTTACAACAATTTTAATTGAATATGATCTGATGGACTTTTTTCACTTGTACCCACTCGACGTACATATCCTGGACAAGCCCACTTAGCAACAAAATCTCATGATGAAAGTAAAAATAAAATAGATGAACCCCATAATTTATTATACCATACCTGTTCACGCTGAAACACTTATCACAATATTCTGTGGATCTATATTAAAAAAAAAAAACCTTGTTAAACTTTGTGACATATTTCCATTCTATGGAGGTCAGGTGCGATGGAACACCCCATAATTTTATTATTAAAGTTTGTGCCTATTTAAACTCCATGGAGGCCAGGCGAGAACGTAGACGCCACAATTTTATTATACCATCCCTATTTATGTTAAACACACTTATCAAAGTATTATTATGTACATCTATATCCAAAACACTTGTTTGTTTTTTTAATTAATTTTTTTTCTATACTTTGTGAACCAGGCGCGTATGCAGACCTCAGAATTTTAATGCATCATCATTATGCCAGATCAACCATCCCAATTACTGTGTCTCGATACATCTTCTATCATTATATGCAATCAATTTTCGATAATAGTATATATATATATATATATATATATATATATAGATATATATATATAGTTTCTGATTATTAAAAATAGCGTAAATCTCCTAAAATAAACTAGCACAGTTATTTTAAAACAATATTTGACTAATACGCAAAATACTTTTCCAATTGAGGACATGTGTTTTTTTTTAAATGATTGTACAGGTTTAAAAACTGGCACGACTCTCTCTCTCTCTCTCTCTCTCTCTCTCTCTCTATATATATATATATATATATATATATATATGTATATATGCATATGTATGTATATATATGTATGTATATATGTATGTATATATATATATGTGGTCAGGTCATGTCATGTCATATGCTACTGGTACCATGTAACCCAGTACTACCTGCCTCATGGTCGGGTCACCGGCGACTAAACTGGTTCCCCCACCAGACGTGTTTGGTGAGGAGGGCGGCTAGTCTCCCTGAAGGATTAAAAACAAGACCTTCCAAAGGGCGAATGAACTCTTTTCTGGGCCAACGGCCAACTAGCACCGTGTATATTTGTGTGTGTGTGTGTGTGTGTGTGTGTGTGTATGTGTATTGGGGTAGAGAGGGCTCCCGTAAGCCGTGGTGAAGGCAACCTTTCTTGAAGAAGTAAATCTCTTATTTAAAAAAACATAAAGCGGAAGATCAGTACCCGTATTAAGCTGGTCTGCAGTTTAATTTGTTGCTGGCTATCTTGCTCTTGCTTGTTGCTGGATCTCAACATTTTGAACCGAGAGAGAGACTTAGCTGTCGTACAAAGCTAAGACTCTGTAACATCATCTTTGTATAGATACTCCCTCAGGCATTTGGGCTCATAGACATTAAGTGTCTGAGGAAGTGGCACTCGTCTGACAAGACGTTGCAATCATCATATATATATGTATGCATATATATGTATGTATATATATGTATATATATATGTATGCATATACATATATGTGTGTATATATATGTATATGTATGTATGTATATATATGTATGTATATATATATGTATGTATATATATGTATGCATATATATGTATATATATGTATGTATATATGTATGTATATATATGTATGCATATATATGTATGTATATATATGTATGTATATATATATATATGTGTATATATGTATGTATATATATGTATGGATATATGTATATATATATGTATGTATATATATGTATGTATGTATATATATATATGTATATATACATATGTATGCATATATATGTATGCATATATGTGTGTATATATATGTATATATATGTATATATATGTATGTATTTATATATGTATGTATATATATATATGTATGTATATATATATATATATATATATATATATATATATATATATATATATGTACTAGCATGAGTACCCAGCGTTGCCTGGGTTTACATACAGTTCCGTTTGGAAAACACCTGCTACACTAATCATTTTCATCATGGGTAACATGGATACCCTCACAACAATTCCATAAATAAAATCCATAATAAACGGATAAAAACATGTAGATTTAATCCTTCCTTTAAAGAAGAAGTACCTGATACCCTCTCCACCAGGTATTTCTGCAGAATGGATACAGATAGAAGAAACTATTTCCCGGATATTGAGTACTATAAATACCCACCCTAAAAATAAATAATTAATAATAAATCATTAGAACTTTTGTTTCCCTAAAGATAACAGCGAATGCCCGCGTGATCGCAAAAAAAATAAATAAATAAATAAAAATAACCAAGTAGATAGAACTCCTAAAAAAATGAAGATCTATCAACAATTAATTCAAAACAATTAAATTAAATTGTTCATCATTTTATGCTTCTAATGTAATCTCCCTCCAAAATAACAAAAATGAATTTGTCATATGTTGGGGTTCATTTTGTTTATAAAAGTGTAAGGTGAAAGTACAGAATGGTGTCATAAAAATTAATTAAATTTATAATTATTTTATGTTTCAAATGTAATTCCCACGCCCACCAAACAAACAAAACTGTATTTGTCATGTTTTGCCCCATCCATCTCCATCGCTTAATTTGAAAAAAAAAAAAATGCTAGAGATGATATATCTCGTCGAATGCTTTGTGGCCAAAATTGGTGTTCATTTTTACGTTAAATTTATATAGAAAAGTGATCCCCCATTTTAAAATGTTAATTTTCTTTTTTTCGAAATTATTATTTCATATTATTTATAAAGATTGTTTAAACGTATTAGGGTCCAAAAAAGTAGGTCCTAATTTTTTTAGGGGTTAAAAGACGCTGAGTCACGTCGTAAAAATTTACCTTTTTTTAAATTAGAAATTAAAGTTTGTAATCGATGAGATTAACGTGAAAAAAAAAGACAGAAAAGTGTAAATTGTGGAATTCCGAGGAGGGCAGTAGATCCGATTTTTTAAGGTATTAAACAACGATGGGTCACATCGTAAAATTTGCGATTTCTGTATAGCTGTTTAAAGAATAATTACAACAAACAAATGAAATGATTGGAAGATTCTAAGGGGCAAATAACTCTAAAAGTTTTTTAAAAATTCGATGTTGAAATAATAATTCCTACAAAAATAAATGTTATCAATATAATTATTGTTTAAAATGTATTAAAAACAATTTTAAATAAAACACTGAAAACAATTCTCTCGCTAGAAACATTAATTAAGATACCGCTATTTAATAAAATCGATTTTTCTTAATGTCATATGCAAATGACATAATCTTTTTATTGTATCTAGTTTCCAAGAATGGACCTATATATAGAAATAAATGAAAGAGTAAAGTAAGGAAACTTTTGTATATATTAATCAAATTGTGAACAAACAAACAAACAGACAGGATTACGGACTTATATATATATAATAGATAGATAGATAGATATGTATATATATATATATATGCATGTGTATATGTATATATATGTGCGTGTATGTATGCGTGTTTAGAAGACAAATGTAATAACCAATTTAACACAGGAATAAATAATATATATAGATTTTAGCAATAATGTATCCCTTAAACCATTATGAAATAAACATATATATATATATTAAATATATATGTAATATATATTATATATTATATATAAATTATATATATATATTATATATATATTTGCATATTAGAGGAATATATATATATATATATATTTACATATATACCAATTTAATTTTATTCATGAATCATAAAAATCTTCCCTTCATACTTGTAATATTTAAATTTTGTGTCCCTTAACCCATTATGATATATATATATATATATATATATATATTATATATATATAACATATATGTTATATATATACTATATACTATACATCAATTATATATATATTACATATATGTTATATATATACTATATACTATGTATAAATTATATATATATTATATATTATATATATATATTATATCTATATAATATATTATATATAGATATATATATTATATAATATGAACAAATGATTAATAAAACATGTTAAAAGACATCTTGAAAAAGAGTTAAAAACATATTTAATTTTAAAAAAGGAACCACAAGATAAGATATGTTAGGACTATCCACTTATCTTGTGTTTCCTTTTTCAAAATTAAATATGTTTTTAACTCTTTTTCAAGATGTCTTTTAACATGTTTTAGTAATCATTTGTTCATATTATAAGCTCTATTTCCTTTTCGGTTTTATTGAGTTTTTACATCTGGCTGAGTTTATTTTACTTGTAAATATTAACTCTTTAATATTTATAACATATTTTAAGTTTACCATTTTGATTACCTTGGTAAACTTATTGTAATTTTACATTATAATATATATATTATATATATTATATACCTATATATATATTATATATATTATACTATATATATTATATTATATATATATATATATATATTATATAACATATTTGTTATATATATTATATAAATGATTATATATATATTATATATGTACTATATTACATATATGTATATTATATTATATCTATATTATATTATATATGAATATTTATATTATATATTATATATATATCATATATATATATATATATATATATTATATATATTATGTATAATATACATATATATTATATATATTATATATATCATACATATTTTATATATATATTATATATATTATATATATATTCTATACATCGAGAAATAAAAAGTAACAACATATTATGTGTTCATCAACGTATCGTCTTTATTTCGAGACATTTCATATGTATTTGCGTAAGTATACTTTTATAATTACGTTTCAGTTTGAAGAAATATGGTATAAGAATATTATTAAAAGAGGAAACGCTGATGCGCACATAATACGGTTTGCTCCTTTTTATTGCTCCATTTGTCGGGGTACTATTTCCATATTTCTCATCATTTTATATATATATATATATATATATATATATATATATATATATATATATATATATTAGATTATATATATTATATAATATATATAGATATATTATCTATATTATATATATTATATATTATATTTACTATATAATATATATATATTGTATATATTATATATATTATATATTTATACATAGTATTAAATATATATGTATATACATATATATATATATATATATATATATATATATATATATATATATATATATATATATATATATATTCCTGTTGGGACGGTGATCGGAATCAGAATCGTGAATCAGATAAATAGGAGTTTATGGGGTGTTGGAATCGATATGTAAAACGGAAATATTTCAGCGTATTTTCCGATGCCAAATCTATTTCTTACATTATCTTTTTTATTATATTTTGGTGTAAGTAATATGATCCACTGCTTGTAGTAATAACAAAATGGTAAATATATATATATATATATATATATATATATGTATATATATATATATATATATATATATATATATATATATATATATATATATATATTGTGTGTGTCTGGTCACGAATGGTCTCCTATATGTTTGACTATTTTAAAAAACTGATTCCATATAATGACAGAAGATGTATCGAGGATCAGGAATGGGTATGTTTTATCTGGCAGAAGGGTGGTTATTTGAAATTGTGTGGTCTGCGTTCGCGGCTGGCCTCCAAAATATAGAAATAAAATTAAAAAAAAAACGTTTACAAGGGGGTTTGATATAGATGTACATAAGAATACTTTGATAAGTATGTTTTAACTTAAATAGGGATGTTATAATAAAATTGTGGGTTCTGCGTTCGCGTCTGTACTCCATGGAAATATGGCACAAACTTTAACTAAGATTTTCATATCTATTTGCGTAAGTATACTTTGATAATTATGTTTCAGTTTATGGTATAATAATATTATTGGGTGTTCGTTTGCGCTTGACCTCCATAGAATATAAATATGTCACAAAGTTAGAAGGTTTTTTAAAAGGGTTGAGGGTCCGCAATAACACCTTTACTTAAATCTTAATTCACGTTAGCTTTTATTTATTTTTTTAGTTGAATAATATTGTCTCGAATAAATTCACCTCTTTAGACAATTCTCGACACAAACTTTTAATAACTCTGGTTTGTTCCTTCTCCACTTCGAACATAGATAAATAGATAAATAATAAGAAATAAGACCGTTACTTGTCATCGTGTCAAAAGAAGGAAAACATTTTGCTCACGTGATTACGTGTCTTTTTAAAAACATATACATAACCTTGTTATTTTTATTTATATATCTGTTTAAGCTTTTTTGTCATGTTCTGGACGTAATTCAGTTGATTACAACCCTTTCTGCGTGTTCTTTACATTACAATAGTAAAGCCCTGAATCCGACGGCGCAATACTACACCGTTCAATACTATAAAACTGAAACGAAGCTATTCTGCTTGAAATAGGGCCCATTTTTTCTTATTCATATTTATATCGATTCTTTGCTTTAAAAACTAAAGTAATTACGTGCTTACTTATTTAATATCCCATTTTCCTGTTTCAGATTATTTTACTAAAGTATGTAACGCTTAATTATCTGTCAAAACTGTTTTTGTTTCTTTGTTTTTCGATATTCTGTCGATAATATTTAGTAAGAGTGTTTTACAGAAAAGCCAACAAACGACTACGGTAAAATAAATATACAAGAAATAAATGTTACCATAGTCAATAAAAGTTCAGTTCATGTTTTTTTTGGGGGGGATTGAAATAGTTTTTAATGCTCTTTACTTGAAATAATTTCACCAAACCGATATTAAAACGAAATTTGAGGCGATAACTACTAAAATGTATTTTTATATAAACTACACGTGCCACAATCGAATATTCCTCAAGCACAAAATAACGGAAAATATTAAAATCTATTTATAAATATTCGTTACGTTGACTGAACTCTTAAATTGTTTGCAGATAATGCTCAGGTGCCCCCCTTCAAATTGAAAATGGGGCTCTCAATTTCAAAGTCGCTGACATTTTGATATTTTTTATACCTGCTTGTGAATTAAAAAACATTCTTTTTTACAAACTACTTAAAAATACAAACAAATGAACTTTTCTACCATAAAAGTAACTTTTATTGACTATGGTAACATTTATTTCTTGTATATTTATATTATTACATATATAACATTTTCTGTTTGTAAGGAAACATCATTTTGATGGTCACTATTGGCTACAAATGGAAACAAAGTTGATATGAAAAAATATATTTTCGCGAAAATGATCTTTACTTTCATCATAATTTGCTAAAGGTAAAACTTTTCAGTATCAAAACCTATCTCTTTACAACCCCCTCTTTTTCATAACCTATCATACTTTCATCAACCACAGTCTATTTTCTGTAGACTGATTTTGAACCAAGTCAACGACGCGTAATTCTGCTTGCTTGGGTAACATTTTTGAGTATAAAAATCTTTCTGTTTACAACACGCTCCTTTTTATAACCTATGATATTTTCATCAATCACAGTCCATTCTCTGTAGGCTGGTTTTGAACCCAGTCAACGACGGATAGATCTGGTAGTATATATATATATATATATATATATATATATATATATATATATATATATATATATATATATATATATATTTATATATATATATATGCATATATATGCATATATATGCATATATATTTGTATATACATATATATATGCATATATATATTTATATATACATATATATATGCATATATATTTATTTATACATATATATGCATATATATTTATATATACATATATATGCATATATATTTATAAATGCATATATATATGCATATATATTTATATATACATATATATGCATATATATTTATATATATACATATATGTGCATATATATTTATATATATACATATATATGAATATATATTTATATATACATATATGTGCATATATATTTATATATATACATATATATGAATATATATTTATATATACATATATATATGCATATACATTTATATATATATATATGCATATATATTTATATATACATATATATGCATATATATTTATATATATACATATATATACATATATATGTGTATGCATATATATGTATATATATACATATACAAATGCATATATATTTATATACATATATATGCATATATATATGTATATGTACATTTATATATACATATATATATATGCATGTATACATATTCATATATATATACATATATATACATATACATATATAAGTATATATATACATATGTAAATACATATGTATATATATATACATATGTATATATATACACATATATATATGCACATATACATACATATATATACATATATATATATATACATATACATATATATATACACTTTTCATCGTATTGTTTCTCTTTACGTTTACTATAAAAAACAAACACTAAAAAAACCGAAACATTTACGATTTAAAAAACTAAACAAAATACATTTATTTTAAACTTAAGGAATGTTTTTTAAATTTATTTTTAACTTAAATTTTTTTTATATATTGGTTGTGTTTTTACAATAATTTTTAGCAAAAAAAATCATTTTTCCTTGTCATGTCTTTACTTGTTTAGCTTAAATTTGTCGTGGCTGAGTAAGTCGCGTTTAGTGAATCTTCAGAATCAGTTGTCGTGCTTTTTCGTACGTTTGCTGTGCCTTGATTTGTCGTCTATAAAGAGTATCTACGTCCGTAATTTGTATGTAAATTAATACTACTTTGTAATTGTAGGCATGGTGGAGTAAAGGGTGTCGTCGTAGACATAGAAAAGCGTTCAGAAAAATTCGTTGTAAAATTCAAAAGTTAGTTTTTAAAGCATTTAAAAATGAAATACAATCGCGAAAAGAAATCATTAAAAAGTCAACATTATTTGTATATGTCTAATTGCGCGACAAGATTTTGAAGAATCACAGAAGCTAAAAAAATAAATAAATAAAAAATAACGCATTAAAAATAATAATACTGTTTTTAAATGTTATCAGTTTTAGCATAAATCGAGAATTACAGTGACACATCATTACTGATATTTTTTTTCACTTGATACCGCAAAAAAGGGAAGTGTTGGGTTGAGCGGTTAAGTTTCTGTTAGGTTGGACTGGGCGGTGGTAAAGGTTATGGTTATAGCTGAAAGTTGGGCGCTTAGGCTTGGGAAAGATAGTATGGGGAATAAAATCGATAGAGCCTTCCAAAGTTCGATCGGTGAATGGAAAAAGCGAACTGAGTGTAAGTGTTTTATATGTAAACGGTCGACACGAAAGGTTAATGTATCTTGAGAATTTTCGTTTTGGCTGCTTCGCTTAATGGTTTTGTTGGTTTTTTAGATGGGCGGTCGTAAAACCGAAAGAAGCGCCTTCTTTATTGAATTTTCCTTTTGGATTTGTTTATTTATTGTTGAATTTGATTTCTGATTTGAATGGTCGGTGAAGTGGCCGCAACGAAGTGAGAGGTGAATTTTGTCTATAATATATAATATATGTAATATATAATATATATATATACAATATATATAATATATATATAATATATATAATATATAATATTTATAATATATATAATATATAATATATGTAATATATAATATATATATATATACAATATATATAATATATATATAATATATATAATATATAATATTTATAATATATATAATATATATAACATATATATAATATATATATATATAATATATAATATATATATAATATATTTATATATTTCTGTGGAAATATATTTTCTTAAAATTTATTTAAAAAGCTCAATGTAATTACAGAGCAATATAGTCAATAAATGAAAAAAAACTATATTTCAAAGTTTATGATGTTGGCCATCTTATAAATTATTCCGTTAAGTCGGTTGACATTTACAATCTTTGATACTATCTGTTTCGTAGCGAAAAATCCATCACTTAATTATTATATAAAAGAAGTATATATATATATATATATATATATATATATATATATATATATATATATATATATATATATATATATTATATGCAAATTCACCTCTCACTTTGTCGCGGCAACACCCACACGCACACGCACACATATATGTATGCATGTATATAATGAAGTAATGACAAAAGTCTATATTCAAAAGTTCATGATATTGGCCATCTTACAATTTATTCCTTTAATTCAATTATATTTACAATTATTGACAGTATTTGTTTCGTAGAACCAAATTAATGGCAGCCAAACCAAAGGAATAATTTGTAAGATGGTCAACATCAGGAACTTTGGAATATAGACTTTTGTCCTAATTCATTATGTTGCTCTGTAATTACATTGTGCTTTCAAAGACGTGTGTATATTATAAGGAAATGAAGCATATTTCCACAGATATATGTATATATATATATATATATATGTATTTGAAAATATAAATTTTGTTAATCAAACTATAGAAAATCATGAAAAATAAGATGGAATAACTACATAAATACATTTAATCTATATATATATATCCCCCTCTCTCTCTCTCTCTCTTTCTCTCTCTCTTTCTCTCTCTCTATCTATCTATATATATATATATATGCGTGTGTATGTGTGTGTGTACTGTAATGTATACATATATACATATAATATATGCGTTGATACTTATGTAAAATATATAATTATCATTGTTAAATAAAATATTTTTATAGTGTTTTAGTTAAATATTTCACTGTATTTATGGAGGGGGAGGCTTGGAAGTTTTTTCTAATATTTTGAAAAATTATCTTGCTATGTTTGTTTTAACATTCTTAAAGTATGAAAGGTATCTCTTTGTCTGTTTTTATGTTTTCTGGCATGATGTTGGGATTCATTGGTGTTAATGGCTGATGTCTGTTGTTTAGTTGGGTTTTGTATTATGCTTGGATTAGTTTTTGTAATTTTTATTGGTTGACTTGGCCATATTATATGTTATGTTTTTGTTATGTTTATTATAATTATTGTAGTTTTTTTAAATATAATTTGTAGTCTAATCCGTTTTATTTTGGTATTTTATTTGTGTCTTATATTCTTAAGAGTTTAAGCGCCTCATTGTAGTACAAATTACTATCAAAATATGTTATTTAACGACGCGAAATTTAAATCGACAAATAATAATTAAAAACAATAAAAAATAAGAAAATACAAAATACAAACTATAACAAGCTGTAGATGTAAACACAAAAAACGCATGTAAATGTAAAAGCGTAATATACAGATGAACAGTAACAAAACTTCCAAATGTAAATTCTAATAATAACAACTATAATCATCCTTTGACACATATTAACATCAACACAAAATTAATGAATAACAATTACACCATCAAACAATTTTGTACAACAAATAGTCTCGCATGACAATACCACTATTAATCAAACTGAAAGCAACTATTGCAACTCTATTAAACAAAATACGATCTAATTCTGTACCTCTAAAAAAACAGAATCTCAACACATAAACACTATTTCAAAATAAGATCCTTAAAAAACAAACAGCATTAACAAAAATATATTTGACATCTCAAAGATATGAATATCCATTTTAAACATAAAATGGAAAATAGTAGGCTCTTTTAAAACATATAACCCCGGCGACA
The DNA here is from genome assembly GCF_053919585.1 of Euprymna scolopes. Lineage (NCBI taxonomy): Eukaryota > Metazoa > Mollusca > Cephalopoda > Sepiida > Sepiolidae > Euprymna > Euprymna scolopes. The sequence continues at coordinate 39,965,342 of NC_136521.1, forward strand.
AATTCTGCACTCTTTGTAGATTTGAATCTCTGGCTATATTAAAATTCAATGACAATAAGTCAACATGTTTAAACGAAAATGATGAAATATTAGCAGGAGGCACACATAGACGATATATGAAATTTTACAATTTAAAAACCCCTATAGAAATATTATAAATGGTATCATTATGGTTATAGTTATTAATAATATTCTTACTAATATGATAAGTATTATTTTTTCTTATTTTACTAGTGTTAATACTATTATTATAATTATTATTATTATTATTATTATTATTATTATTATTATTATTATTATTATTATTATTATCATTGCTGTTGTTATTATTATTATCATTATTCTATTATTATTAATATCATAATCACTGTTATTATTAATATTTTTATTATCATCATTATTTTATATATAGCATTAATTATTTGTATTATTATAGCTATCACAATAAATAAATATGTTATCCCAAAAATAATTCCAAATATGTTAAATATCAATTTAAAGCTATGTCTCTTCTTTCATAAAACGTTCTTTATTTCATTTTATATTTAAAAAAACATAACAGTTATCTCTCTTGGATTTTAAAATTACCTTCCTCTATTAAAACATGTAAACAATTCATTAACTGAGCGTTTTAAATTTAAAATAAACTTTAAATAATTTATTTCAACCAATCGCTGCCAAAAGGCAACATGCCCACATATGCACTGACGAACTTTAGAACAAATTTTCAAATAAAACTGAATAATGAATTTTGTTTTTTTTCTATTTTTAATTTTCTCTTAATTTCTTATTTCAATAATTCACATAGAATTTAAAACTTCTTTCTTACATTTTAAATATTTCCAGGAGTACCCATCTTACTTACTGCTAAAATGCTAGTTTATTCGGTGTCTTAAACGTCTCCCACCCTCTTCGTTGCTGATGTGGCGATTATATTCAAAATCAAATATTTGTAAATTATTCTCAATTTTAATAAAGCGGATATCGTTTCCGAAACGATCGTACACTCAATTTAATTTTGTTAATTTTTCTTTTGGAAACTTATTCATAATTTACAATTATACTAAATATTATATATATATTGGTAGAGAAATGTATAAACACTGATACACAGACAATTTCACTTTTAAAGATATATATATATATATATATATATATATATATATATATATATATATATTCACCCCAAACAAGGCAAATTGCCACTTTGGTGTAGGGGGCTACCATCAGGGGCAACAACTACTGGGGTACTATGTTGGGATTTGGGCAGCAAGATGTCGGTTCACGTTACACTTGAACTTCTGCACGTCAGTACTGTTGGGGAAGCAGGGACCTGGAATGGAATTCCAGAGTCTAGCGGTTCTGGGGAAGAAACTATTGGAGTAAAAGGATATTTTACATCTAGGGATCTCTACAGTGTGGGGGTGGGATTTAGCAGCCTGTCGGGTTTGTCGAGGGTGCTCACGTCGTGGGGGCACAAGTGATTGCAGTTCGTCAGAGCATTCACCACTAAAATACTTGTAGAAAAGGCAGAGGGATGCAACATTACGTCGATGGGACAGAGGCTGAAGCTTAGATGCCAGTTCAGGGCCTATCAGGTTTGCGACTCTCTTTTGAACCTTGTCAAGGAGCGAGAGACTAGTAGCAGATGCGCCAGCCCAGATGTGGCAGCAATACTCCATACATGGACGAATGGTGGCCTTATAGAGGTACGTAAATTGAATAAAATCACAACCTACATGAATAGAAATTCACTTATTTTGGCGTTAAGCTCTTACAGCTGTTTCGTGAAAGGATGGACAATTACCTCTCGTCCATAGAACTATAAATCTTCCATCCAGTTACTCCTCAGAGACGCTTACAACTATTCTCAACTAGTTTTTCAATCCGTTGTGAACACGTTTATTTTTTCCCTCCATATCAAATGGAGCTCATATTTATACTTAGTTTTTAGTTTCGTACAGCCCTTACAGTCCAGAACATCTTCCTATAACTTTGTTTTTAGCCTATTTTGGGGGCACTATTTTAAATGAGTCTCACTTTTTAAGGATATTCTAATTTAATTTTAGCTTTTATTTAGATTTCGCGGGTTCAAGGAACGAATGAGAAATCGATCAAACCAGGGTTTGATCGATTTCAGGATCCTGGATAGAATATGTACAATTAAACATGGATTTAGGGTTTTAAAAAAATAGGGGATTATGTGAAAGTTAGTAAAACAATAAAAACTTCGTTATTTACGTCTAGTTAAAACTTGATGATATTTACATGTAAAAAATAAAATGTGATAAATGAGTAATTTGGTTTTAAAAAACGGAAGATTATATTAAACTTAGTAAAACAATAAAAACTTTCTTTTTTTACGTCTAAAAAAACCTTTAGATCATAATCACTTCTAAAACCAATGTGACGAGAGAAGGATTTAAAAATTATATAAGCTCTAGGCTCACTAGGAATTTAAAATGCTACATTAAACCAAGTTAGGTGTTTCTGTAATTCTATCTTGTATTATAATTATTCATTTATTGTGGGTATTCCTCTTTATCTATTATAATTATAATTTAATTTTACATTATCTCTAGTCTTAGTTTTTTTTTTATTTTAAGAATACTTTGCATCAAGCCTATTTTTATTTAGTCTGGATTAAGTTTAGATAACAGGAATTTATTTTTATGCAGACATCCTTGGATGATTTCTTTGCGTGAGTTCAGTAATTTGTCGTTTGTCATTAAAATATGATAAGATTCTAGAATGCATAAGCCGCACCTACCTAATTTTGATGGATAGTATTTTCTTGCTTTCCCTATAATGGACGATTTTAGTTCATACTTTATGTTTTTACTTATGAGATCTCTGACCCTTTACCCAAGGGCAGTATCGTTTTTAATTTTCATATTTTTATTCAGGTTGTTCTTTATTTGGTTATTAGTTTGGTTGGTTCTATCAATATTATTCACATTATTTCTAATTATTTTAAATGATGCAACATGGTTACTATAACGCTGCTTAAACTTGCAACCAGTTGATCCAAGGTATGTTTCAGTACTAGCGTCCGTAACCACATTGCATCTGTACACTATGTCCGATATTAGACATTCTCCATTTAACGGGCATGATGTTGGAACTCTACAGTTACAACTGCTTGCGTTATTATTTACAGTGTTACCATTATTAGTTGTTTCTCCATTTTTTCTATTTTGACTTTATTTGATCTTAGAGCTTAACGCCAAAATAAGTCAATTTCTATTCATGTAGGTTGTGATTTTATTCAATTTACGTATATATGCTCTGAAAACTCTTTTGAAAATGCATTGAGCTGAGATTATAACAGAGTTGGTATTATAGACAATTATATTCTAAACTTGCAACAGAAAGGAATTGTCGATAAAATAAAATAATATATATATATATACATATATATATATATGTATATGTATATATATATATATATATATATATATATATCTTTAAAAGTGAAATTGTCTGTGTATCAGTGTTTATACATTTCCCTACCAATTTTCAGTCTACAGACTCGAAATTTGACATAAGGCGCATTTAGATTACGCAAATTCTTTTTAATTGGTTTTCGACCAGAAATTTGGCTTTCAAAGGGGGAAATATCAACTATCTGATTTTTGAAAACTCTACCAAACACTGAGAAATTTAGATATAGGTTACTAGGACAGGGATCAACCATTTTAATTAAATTTCAGCCCAAAAAAATAAAACGACGGGGTCAAAATTGTGGTCAAACCTTTAAAAAAAATTGACTTCTGCGGTCTCTACGAATTTACTTAGACAATTTTATTTCAAACATTTTAAATTTTGCATAAAGTGTATTAAGAAATAGGGCAAGATTTTTAATCGTTTTCTTTTTGCCGTAAATTTGGCTGCTAAGGCTCAAAGTTCCAAAGATATTACCTTTGCTGTCTCTAGCAAACTATTCAGCAAATTCGGGCCTAAGCATTTGAAATTTCACATACAGGGTATTCAGACATGCAGCAAGTGTTTAATCAGATTTGGGCCAAAAATTTGACTGCCAAGACGTCAAAGTTAAAGAGTTCTTATTTGCAAACTCTGCTAAAATCCTACGCCAATTTTGGGTTTAATCTCTTGAAATTTTAGATGTAGGTTACCTAAACATGATTCAAACCTTTTATTATATATATATATATATATATATATATATGTGCCTGTGTGTGTGTGCGTATGCATATAAAGTTATAGAACAGTAAATATGGGCTGAGCAAAGCCGAACCGAACTGCTAGTATATATATATATATATATATATATATATATATATATATATATATATATATATATATATAGAGAGAGAGAGAGAGAGAGAGAAAGAAAAATGAACACACCGTATTATGTGTTCCTCAACGTTTCGTCTTTATTTCGAGACCATATCATCTCTCTGGATGAATGAGATGAGGAAACAAAAACAGAGGAAGTCTCGAAATAAAGTCGAAACCTTGATGAACACATAATATGGTTTGTTCATTTTTATTTCTCTATTTTGTCGGAATATTATTTCCATTATTTTCATATGTATACATACATATATATATATATGTATATATATATACACATACATATATATATATATATATATATATATTTAAAATCACAATAGCAAAAATGCAAGCATAAAAAGTAATAGGGTTAAGCTTAAAGATGGAAAAGTAAAGGACTAGTTGTTAAAACTGGAAAAGAAAAGGACAAGATATTCTAGTAAAATATATGATAAATTCATAACTTAAAATATTGCAGCATTAAGAATTTATTATATTATGTTATAGATTGAATTTTTAAAAAATACTTAATGCTGCAAGCTAAATTCTGGCTGTAAACCGATTAAAAAGAGTTTCCCAAATCACAATACACCTTATGTCAAATCTCTAGTCTCTAGATAGAAAATTGACAGAGTTATTTGGTAGAGAAATGTACACAAACACAGACATTTTCACTTTTGTATATATACTAGCGGGGGTGTACCCGGCGTTGCCCGAGTTTTTGGAGGTGTGTGTAGTTGTTAATGAAAACCTAAGAATAAGCGAAGTAAAAAAAGAAAACATAAAAACGAACGTTAAAACTTAAGTGGGGGGTACTTTAATGAAAACATCGAAAAAAACGCAAAAAAACTAACGTAAGGCAAACGAACGATGTTAAATATAAAAATCGAAAAAACAAAAAGGAAAACAGAAAAACGAACGTTAAAACTAACCCCCCCCCAAAAAAAAACACGTGAAAATGGCTTAAATAAGACTGTTTCGATATTAAAATTTAAAACATCGGTGGGTACCCGGGTGTTTTTGGGTGCGTGTAGTCGGTCGGGGGTGGGTGTGTTAATGAAAACCTAAGAATAAGCAAAGTAAAAAAAAAAACAGAAGAACGAACGTTATGTGAAAAATTGCTTAAATAACACTGCTTCAATATTAATATTAAACAATCGAAAAAAAGACATCTCACACCACGATTCGAACCCAAAAGGTTTAGATAATGACTCATCGCTCTCACCAACTGAGCTAACACGACGGACATGTAATTGTGTCAGTTCTTTAACTATTTAAACTAAATTAGGTGATGACGTCATCTGACGCATGCGTACAACCGATCTCGTTATGAGAGGATGGTTTTTGTTGACCCCCTCCTGTAGAAAATTGTTGATATCAGGGTGAAAAAATTAACGTTTTTAGCCAATTTTTCGATATTTTCGGGTGAAGGATGGAGCTTTAATATGATACTAAGTTTGTTAATTTTTGTTCTTTTTGTCGAAAGTTTTAAGCGGCACACAAACACACATACATACATACACACATTTTCGTTATATATACATACATATATATATATATATATATATATATATATATATATATATATATATATATATATATATATACTAATATGGGTGCACGGCGTTTCCCGGGTGTTTGGAGGTGTGTGCTGAGCAAAATAAAAAGTGGTAGTAGGAAGGCAGGCTCGAACCCGTACCGCGAAGGAGAAAAAAACGGGAAAAACCGTGACGTTTTTGGTGTTACGACCACCGCAAAACTGGAAGTGACATAGGTTTAAATTAAGGCTTGACAATCGAAAGGAAAGGATGACTTTCGAAAAAAATCGGTGAAAAAAGCGACCCTTCCCTATAGAAAAGTGCCAAGTTGTGGGTGAAGAAGTTAATGTTTTTAGCCAATTTTTCGGTATTTGTCGTCTGAAGGGTTGAGATTCAGAACGATACTGTGTGAAAATCCGTTGCCTCTGTCGAAAGTTTTAGGCAGACATGCAAACATACATGCATACATTTATATATTTGTAGCTCAAATTTTCGAACCCAAACAGATTAAAAAGCTTGCGCGATTTCTGAATACCCTTTATGTAAAATTTCAAATATTTAGACCAGAAATTGTGTGAGTAAATTTGTAGAGACCGCAGATGTGATTTTTTTTAACTTTGACATCTATTATGGCCACTTAACATTTATTGTTTTGGGCTCAAATCAAGTTATTACGTTAGATCCATGTCCAGGAACCTATATCTAAAATTTTACTTGTTTATATCTGAAATTAGCGGAGGAGTTTGGTAGAGTTCTCAAAGGTCAATTCGTTGAACTTTAAGCCTTTACTAACGAATTTTCTGGCCGAAAGCGGATTACAAAGATTTTCCCAAATCTCTGTATCCTGTATATCAATTTCGAGTCCGTAGACTGAAAATTGACAGAGTTATTGTGTAGGGAAATGTACACAGATAGACACACACACACACAGACACGTACATCGCCAAACACACACACGCCTTCACTTATATATATATATATATATATATATATATATATATATATGCATATATATATAAATCACCTTCCTCAAAGTCAACGTTCACCATCAATATCGCTATCCATCTGGATTATTTTTATTATATTTATCGATATTTTTCTATTTATTGCTCTATCGCAAAAAAACAAAAACAAAAGAAAACGTAAGTACTAAGATCAATCATGTGTATTTCTAATAAACCACGTTACTAGTATTTCCATTACAATAATCCTCAATATTTATACGTAGCTGGATGGCTGGCGTTGCCCGGTCGTGCAAAACGCTTAAACATGATATTATAATTTATGCAGATTTCGTACGCATTATTACAATAATAATAATAACAACAATAATAATAATAATAATAATAATAATAATAATAATAATAATAATAATAATAATAATAATAATAATAATACCCCCTACTGACCAACGACCTGGCATTTAACTCCAGATTGGAGTCCACAGAGGATAGGTATTAATACATTCGTGACAGAAAACTATTCTAAAGAACCTAAAGAAATGTGAATTATGTCCTTTTTTGTTTAAAAAAGAAAAAAAAATTAAATGTTACTTCGCACTCATTTCAGAAAACAGTCTGTGTTTCGATATAAGCGTATAATTTCAACTTAATGCAAATCCTCTAAAAATTGATGCAAAAATACCCAAACAGGCGACAGGCGTACTATCTAGTTAAATGTCCTAATTTATAACAGAAACCAGACGTTTTCCGATATTGACGTAGAAATTTGCCCCGCCTTTGAACGAGGGCATTAAATACTACCGAAGCGGCGGGGAAAATTGCCCTCCTCCTCTTTTCCCATACATTTCCAGCGCCTAAACCGTATGGTGTAAGGTAGACCTATCTTCAAACGCCCTCTTTCAGAGCATGACTTTCGACTTTTACTAAGTAGAACACTTAGTTATTTATTTTATCTATCTATTTTTTATTTTTATTTATTTTTTAATTTTCTTATTTATTTACTTTTCTTTGTCCCATATGAATGTGTGATAGTGCACGATGCCTCTTGGATACACAGGAGCTTTACACTATACCTGCATCAGAACCACAGGTAAAACAATTCTGGGATCGGTGTTGCCACAAACACCAAATCATGAAAAATGTCAATCACAAATAATCCAAACCTTGGGACCCAGAAGAAAGATCTGGGTGTCATGATCGGCAGGTGCTCCTTCGGTGGCCAGCATGGGGGACCCGGTCGTCATCCTGCGAATGTTGGCCATCTTTCTAGTTTCAGAAACTCAAATGACATGGAGGCTGAACAGGTAAGTATAACCTCTAATTTCAGGGAACAAAATGATAGCGAACAAACACAACACAGTCATGATAACCATCAAAAGAAAAACATCCGACGAAAGAAATGGACAACAAAAGAGAACAGACTCGTAATGGAATGCTACTATAGAAACCATCCTAAATATAGATATGGAGGTTGCCGGAAACGAATGAAAGAACTATGGGACCTATCCAGTGACTACCATACGACAGAACAAAGAATTGCGGACCAAGCAAGACTGATACTCAAGAAAGGCTTGCTCTCTAAACTAGAACTAACAGAAATCCAGCGAAAAATAAATGATGGAACTGAACAAGAAGCATCGCCCAACGGAACCACACGTAGAGCAACCCCACAAGTTGAAGCCTCACAAGTAAAAACACCAAAAGCCGAGGACCAACAAAGAACGAAGCCTACAAACGTGCAAACCGAGAACAATGAAACTAACAGAGAATGAAGCAAATGAAATAAACAAAATAATACAGCTGATGAACGAAGAAAAAACAAAGCTCCCATCGTTAAAGAACCAAGAGCAGAAGAAATTAAAAACTGAAACAGAGAATGTTAACAAAGTCCTCCCACATATCTCAACGAATACAATCACAGACTTAAACAACCTGATTTACGCAGGCGCCAAAATGGTAAGTATGAAACTTTAATCAGAAAAACAACCGGGGACAAGCGGACCAACAAAACTTGGATGGGAAATAAGACTAGAAACCCAAATACACAAACATCAAAAGGAACCCAACATGATCACCAGGAAGAAAGCGATGTGGAGAAAACGGAATATTGGAAATGTTACTGACAGGGAGAGGCTAAACAAGAAACATTAAGAACTGGACCAAAAAATAAAAGCAAAAGAAGCGAGATTGAGACGATATAGATATAAATCTGAACAATGCAAACCAAACAGAACATTTGAAACTAATGAAAGCGAATTCTACCAAAATGTGAACGGAGGAAATACAAAAACAGAACAACCAAATCCGACAGAAACAAAACACTACTGGAGTAAAATATAGGAAGGGCGACGAGATCACAATAGAAATGCCGAGTGGCTGAAAGCCATGAAATAAGTGTTACAACAAATAGAAGAAGGAACAGTGAATGAAATCAGCAAAAACTCTAAAGAAAACCATACGAAAAATGGCAAACTGGAGAGCACCAGGGCACGACGGGATACATGCATACTGGTTCAAAAACTTCACAACCTTACACGAAAGGCTAGCCCAAAACATGAGAAGATGTATGCAGGAAGCAAGCGTACCAGACTGGATGACAAAAGGTAGAACCACACTGCTACAGGACACGGAGAATGGAACCGTCCCTAGCAACTATAGGCCACTCACGTGCTTACCAACTATGTGGAAGATACTGACAGCACAACTGAGGGAACAAATCTACCACTCCCTGAATAACCGTGGACTCATCCCCGAGGAGCAGAAAGGATGCCAAAAAGTAAAAAGAGGAACACATGACCTATTATATATAGATCAAAATGTTCTAAAGGAGGTAAAAAGGAGGAGAAAGAATTTATCCATGACATGGATCGACTACAAAAAAGCGTACGACAGGACCCGCAAAGCATGGATAATAGAATGCCTAAATGTGTATAAAATACCAAGCAGGATCACCAACGTAATAGAAAATGCAATGAAAACAGAGACTGGAACTGACAGCTGATGGACAACACATAACAGAAATTAACATACAAAGAGGCATCTTCCAAGGAGACTCGCTATCAACACTACTGTTTATCATAGCCATGATGCCCTTGAACAGTATTCTGAGAAAGTGCCAAGCCGGATACAAGTTTTCCAATACAGAGGAAAAAATGAACCACCTGATGTACATGGACGATCTGAAACTTTTTTCAAGGACCGAAAAGGAGCTAGAGACACTAATTAACACTACCAGAATCTTCAGCCAAGATATCTAAATGGAATTTGGAATGGAAAAGTGCACACAACTAGTTATAAGAAAGGAAAAACTGGAAACGACAGAAGGCATGGAACTACCCAACCAAACAGAAATGAGGGCACTAGGGAAACAAGACGACTATAAATACTTGGGAATTCTGGGAGCGGTGTCAGAGCAACAGAAATGAAAGAGAAAGTTGGAAAGGAATACCCCAGGAGAACAAGAAAACTCCTGGAAACTAAATTATATAGTAGAAACCTAATAAAAGGTATTAATACATGGGCAGTATCACTAGTAAGATACTCTGGACCGTTTATAGGGTGGACAAAAGAGGACTTAGACAACTCAACTAGAAAACCAGAAACTCATGACCATGCATAATGCACTACACCCAAAGGACGATATTGACAGACTCTACGTGAAAAGGAAAGACGGTGGGAGGGGACTGATCGGTATAGAAGACTGTGTGGAGGACACGACAAAAGAACTAGAACAATACATAATGCAAAACACTGAAAGAATAATTATGGCAGCGAGAGACACTGAAAAAAAAAACCGAAAACAGAGAGACAAACGACAAAACGAGAAAAGAGAAGTGGGAAGAGCAACAACTCCACGGAAGATTCATCAGAATGACAAAAGATGAGAATAATGAAAACACCTGGACATGGATGCAAAAAGGACATATAAACCGAGAAACTGAATATCTAATAACTGCAGCACAAGATAACTCGATAATAACCAACCATATCAAAGCAAGGATCGATAAAACACAAGAAAACAGCAAATGCAGACTCTGTGGACAAAGAGACGAAACGATAAACCATATAGTAAGCGAATGCAGCAAAATTGCCCACAAGGAATACAAAAACAGGCATGACCAAGTGGGGAAGGTGGTACACTGGGAATTGTGTAAACGACTGCATTTTGAGCGGACAGACAAATGGTACAAGCATAAACCCGCAACAGCACTCGAAAACGAGAACCACAACATCCTATGGGACATGGGCATACAGACGGACAAACCCATCCAAGCAAGAAGACCAGATGTTGTAATAATTAACAAGAAAGGAAAATCCTGTCAAATCGTGGACTTTGCAGTCCCAGCTGATCACAGGGTGAGTATGAAAGAAAAGGAGAAACGAAGCAAATACACAGAGCTAGCCAGAGAGGTAAAAGGGATTTGGATGATGAAGAAAGTCCAAATAGTACCGATAATAGTAGGAGCACTAGGAACAATTCCGAAAAACTTCGAAAAAAGAATGTCAGAAATTGGAATCAGAGGAATAACTGCAAAAGTACAACGACTAACGATAATGAAAACGACTGAAATATTAAGGAAACCCTTGAATGCGGAGAATAATACAAGACAATATAACGAATAAGCGTTACAGGGAATGAAGAACACCGAAACTACATATTTACAAGTTCTACACCTCTCCCCCCATCATGCATTCCCCCCCATTGTTTCATCACCGATCACCCCCCCCCCCACAAAAAAAAGATACCAAAGGGCCGAGAAGGGTCAATAAGGACTGAAAGACAGAGGAGCGAGCGCCAACCAGACCTCGGCTGGACAAGCGCAAAGAGAACTGGGACCTTGGGGAGGCTGAGTGCCACTCAAATTCCAGTATAAACCAATGGCCACTACCAGCGAGAAATCAATGGTAAGCGGCTGTTGCGATGATGCTAATTCATTTGCAAATGCTATCGAAGGAGGTGGAGAGGGCTGGACGTCTGGGGAGACTTGTTGTCACTCAGCTTCCAGAGAACACCACAGGTCTCCAATCAGATCGTGTGTTGACTTGTGTGAAAGCTCCATGTGAGCCAATAATAATAATAATGATTATAATGAGGTCGTTCATCAAATTCCGTCGCTGTTTATTTACAATATCCCATCAGCTGATATTTTGACTTGATAATCCTCAAAGAAGTCTTTCTCCCCTTATAAATAGAAAATAATTTCTATAGAGCTATATTTTTTCTTACACCGGTGTAACTTTAGTCGGTGTAACTTAAAATAATTCGCTTTAAAAGACTATTTTTAGATTTTCATAATCTGCAATGTAAAACGTTTTTATTATTATTTCTCTTTTCATGAATAATTTTTTTTCCAGTTGGGTGGGGTTGGCCAACCTTTTTTTTTTCTTCCTTTTTAATTTAATTAAATTAAGACAGTTTAGGATTTCATCCTTGTACATTACTTAATTTATTCTTATTTTTTACTCCAAATATTTTCTTTAAAGGTCGTCTGCACTTTTGACTGATCGGCTTCTTACGTCAGATGGCAGTCAAACTCAAGCGTATGACGTCATGTTTCGAACAAAGCCGATTATTTATAGTTAGTTATAGCAGGTTCAAATTCTGCACAAGTACGCAAATGTTTTATGCTCCAGGTCCTTTATATCTGAAATATTTATTGATGTAGTTGTGTTTAGCTATTTCGTTTTCCGGCGTATCAACTATTTTCTGCCCTGTTATTTTTTAATCGGATCATTTTATTTATTTATTTTTTTTTTTATATATTTATTTTATTTTTTATATATCTATTTTATTTTTTCATATATTTATTTTATTTTTACTCACGTTCACACCGCAGAATGCATATCGCCATTTCGACGTAAGAAGTTACTATTTAGGACCATGCCTAAGAAAGATTAACAAGATGTTAGTTAACATTACATTTATACTTCTGCATATGGGTACAGTCAGGAAAGCAGGTACCAGGAAGGGGATTCCAAAGCCTTGCTGTTCGAGAGAATAAACTATTAAAGTAGAAAGCTTTCTGGTGTTTAGGGACCTCAACATTGAAGGGGTGTGGTTTTGTTGCTAAGTGGATTTATCAGGGATATGTACGTCGGGGGGGGCACAAGTGCAACGAGTTAATCAGAGTGCACTCCATTAAAATGATGTCAAACAGGCACAGGAAGGCAACATTACGGCGATGGGGCAAAGTTTTGAGATTAATTGACAAAGTGAGACATATTAGATTGAAGACTCTTTTTTTAAACCTATCCAAAATGGTGAGACTAATGACAGATGCACTAGCCCAAATGTGGCAACAGTACACGTTGCATGGGTTAATGGTGGTCTTGAATAGGTATAGGATATTCGCAGGTTGAGTAGTTTTCTAGCATGGTAGAGAGAACCTACCTTCCTTGTCAGCAGTCTTCGCAATGCCCTCAATATATTTCTTCCACGTCATATTACCTGTGAATGGTAAGCCGAGAAGTTTGAAAAATGAATTCTCAGGTAGGGTGTTATTTGCCATTGATATTGGTGATTGAGATGCTTCTTGTAATTCAAGGCGAGCAGCTTAGTCTCACAAGCGTTAAATGTTACGATCTCACTACGGTCTGGTGATTATATTCTGAGGATTCTGACATTGAATTAGATTTTTGTACATGCGTTCCTTCCCCATGAATTCATAGAGCGTCATCGTTTGAGAGGGGCATCATCTGTAAGTATGCTCATTTCAAACTCAAAGCTTTTTTTTTTATTTTAATTTTTTTAAAAAGTGTTTTATATCTTTAAATAAGTATTTACCGTGTTTGGTTTTATTTGGTTTGTTTATTTGTAGACGGAATTAGTTGTTTATTGTTTTTGCTATGTTGAACATGATTGAGTTTTGAAAAGAGAAATGTAAAAAGCCATAACACTAATGTTTGGTGCACTGAAATCTGGATGTCGGTATCCTCAAACAGCCTGATCTGGTAGCATCATTACACATTGTAAATGCATATAAATGTCATTAGTTTTAATTTAAAACTTTAAAAAATGTAGATCTTTGCTGGGCAGTAGAAAAAAATCACTATCTGTCCAATAATGTGTTTCTTTTGTGTTTGTTGAGTTTTCATGGCTAGACTGACTTTATTTCTAATGCTAATAGTTTGTACTTACCTCCTCGCACTTGTTGAAATCGTTTGGATACCGATTCATTGAAAGTATCATCACTTTTTTTCTTTTTAATAGTAACACAAAATATTGATCAGAATTTATTGTTATAAATATTTGAAAATTAATATAATAAACCGGAAAAAAATTGTTTCTTTACATAACGTAATTTAAAAAAAAAAATGGCGTAATATTAAAAATAAACAATTAATTAATTGCGGCTTCTCTTAATTTTTGGATTTTTTAAACAAGCCCTAACGAATTTTATTTCCTTTTGGTGGATTGATAGTTGATATATCTTTTGATGAGTGAAGGGCAAAATAGATTCATTGATTGATATAACAATTAAGTGAATGGTTTTGCGCTACAAAACAGATACTGTCAAGAATTGTAAATGTGAACTGAATTAATGGAATAAATTGTAAGCTAGACAATATTATGAAATTTGGAATATAGAATTTTGTCATTTATTCATTATATTTATACACACAAATATATCTACATACATACATATATTTTATATGCATACATATATTTTTATATGCGTACATATATATATGCATGCGTATATATACGCATATATACGTACATATATATGCATGCGTATATATATACATACATATATATATACAGATACATACATATATATACACTCATACATATATATATATATGCATATATATACATGAATACATATAAATTTAAACCTATACATAATTATATATATACATATGCATATTTTTATATATATATATGCAAACACATATTTACATGTATATATATATTTATATATATATATACATACATATATATTTATACATATATATATACATATACATATATACACATACATATATATACATTCATATATATATATATGTATGCATATATATATATATATATATATATATATATATATACACATACATACATATATATTACATGTATACATACACATGTTATTTGAGAAGGAAACCGAGAATTAATAAAATAGTAATCAAAGTTCCGTCCCTATTTCGGGGGACATCATCAGGATTTCGTAGGAAAAATGTAGAAGAAAAACGTTTACAGACCACATGTGAGTGAGAAAGGAAAATATACATACACACACATACACACAGATATATATACATATATATATATATATACGTATATATATATATATATATATATATATATATATATATATACATAATACATATATATGCATAATATATATATACATATATATATACGGGCATACTTATATATATCTATACGTACATACATGTATACATGCATATATGTATACATACATATATATCCATAAATATATATATATATATATATATTTATATATATATATATATAATATAATATAAAGCTGAATGTCTGTGTGTGTATCTGGTCACGAATAGGCTCCTATATGGTTGACTATTATAGAAAAATGATCACATATAATGATAGAAAATATATACAGAAACAGGAATGGGTATGTTAGATCTGGCATAATGATGATTCATTAAAATAGTGGGGTCTGCGTAAGCGCCTGGTCCACAAAGCATGGAAATAAAAAAAAAAAATTAAAAAAAAAAAAAACGTTTACAAGTGGTATTGATATAGATGTACATAAGAATACTTTGATAAGTATGTTTTTACTTAAATAGGTCTGTTATAATAAAATTGTGGGGTCTGCATTCGCGCCTGGCCTCCATAGAATGGAAATAAGCACAAACCTTAATAAAGACTTTTCATATCTATCTGCGTAAGTATACTTTGATAATTATGTTTCAGTTTGAAGAAATATGGTATACTAAAATCATTGGGTGTTCGTTCGCACCTGATCTCCATAGAATGGAAATATGTAACAAAGTTTAACAAGGTGTTTTAATATAGATCCACAGAATGTTGTGATAAGTGTTTCAGTGTGAACAGGTATGGTATAATAAATTATGGGATGTATCTATTTTATTTTTACTTTCATCATATTTTGCTTTGGTTTTGATACCCCCAAATTCGAAGCTATCTCTTTACAACCATTACTTTTCATAACCTATCATACTTTCATAAAATCAGAGTCCATTTTCTGTAGGTTGATTTTGAACCCAGTCAACGACTAGTACTTTTGCTAGTATATATATATATATATATATATATATATATATATATATATATATATATATATATATATATATATATATAATCCTACAGATTCTTTCTTTTTCGGTTTTACCCTGCGACATTGCTTACTTGTTCAACAGAGCGCGTCGTAACAACTCGCCTGCGTTGTCGATCGGGAGGGCGGGGCCTCTAGCTTTGTGTATTATTCATCACGGCTGCTTCCTCTGCGCGATCTGAAGCAAAGAGCGGCGAATTTTTCTTTGCCTTTCGTTCTTATTGAGTTGGAGTGGGTGACCAGGCCACTATGTAAAGTGAAGGAGCGGCTCGGTATTACTAATAAAGCAGCAAGAGGGGGGGTGTATGAGGAGAAAAGGGAGGGGGAGGATGGTGATGTGTCGATGCCTTGATATCAGGGGAGAATCGAATTGATCTACGATTGTACTAAGCGAGTCGACTGGCTGACGAGAACAAATTGAAACATTTGGAATTTGGTTGTTCAACTCAATTTACTATATTATTTAAACGCTAGCGGAATGCCCGGCGTCGCCCGACAATGGATGAGGGTTCATTTTTGTGCATTTTATTCAACCAAGAACCCAATAATTCCAATTTACTTTTCTTTTTTTTTTAATTATTTTTATCACACCAATTAGGTGTTTACAGCGTGGTAATGTCTGGCGTGATAGCGATCACATGATTTATTTTTTATATATTTATGTTATTTATTTTTTTGATTTCATTGAACACGTGTATACATGAAAGATTTTCCGCTCTTTCTCTCTCTCTCTCTCTCTCTCTCTCTCTCTCTCTCTCTTTCTCTTTATATATTAGTGATCTGGCAAGAGGAGACAATCCAAGCAGCAAAATTTGCCAGGACACCATACATACAAATGTAGGTAGGTTTGGCATATATTATTCGTTTGAAGATATAGGGTCTTTCGTACCAATTGTTACAGAATTTTAACCATAGAGTAGTATTATATTTCGCTACTTCGCACTTTTACTTCAACACTTGATGATGATTCGTGGACGAATCGAAAACGCTCGTGACAGCAACAATTATGGAACTATTGTTAATATTTTTGATTTTGATACAAAAACTATTATAGGGAAAATCGAAAAAAAAAAGAAGAATCATAAAGCAAAGTGTCTCCGTTGCATTTAATAATATTTGCTTGACTGAAAAAATGCTGCCTAAATATACCAACTTCACATGTATATA
Organism: Euprymna scolopes; assembly: GCF_053919585.1. Taxonomy (NCBI): domain Eukaryota; kingdom Metazoa; phylum Mollusca; class Cephalopoda; order Sepiida; family Sepiolidae; genus Euprymna; species Euprymna scolopes. The sequence continues at coordinate 39,982,595 of NC_136521.1, forward strand.
TATATATATATATATATATATATATATATATATATATATATATATATATACGTATTCCACTAACAGCAATGTTATATACTTTATTGTGATATCACAATTAGTTACATATAACTGGAAGATTGCATAAAGTTTTTATATGATTCAAAAACAACAAAAAAAATCAATTTCGTCATTTTTTTCCTGTAACATGTGACGTAAATACCAACGTAAACACCAGAGAAATGACTCATGAATTGTCATAGGTTTTGTTAACTTTTTTCCGTAATGAATTACCCCTCCCAGTTCAGTTGGAAGAAAAACATGTAAAAAAAAACTCATTTCTCCCGAATTGACATTTTTTTAAATTTTATTTAAACTTTTCAGAAATTAATTACCTCTTCTGCTAATATGCGCGCTATTCTGTTGTGAAAAAAACAAAAAAACTTGCAAATTACTTCAACAAATATTTTCTTTAATAAAATATTTTCCACTTCATCGTCTTTTGTAATATTTGGATATTTTTATTATTACGACATGAGAATTAAATAGATGTTGTTGGTTTATACTTGAAATTCTATAATCCGATTTTAAAATTACGCTATTGTAACGAAAAAGCAAAAACTTTTTTTCTAATTCGAAAATAAAGGCTTGCGATTGATTTTGCATGAAATAAAGATGGCCGGAGATGGCCACTGTTTTATTAGAGTCCTGCACTGCACAGTAGGCTTATTGTAACCGTTTGTTTAAATAGTTTTTTCAGTTGTCTGATGTAACCTTTAGGAGTATTTCTCTAGTTAGATTATATTTACTATTTTTTATTAGTTTTATCAATCCTTATTTCAGGATTTCTGAGACTCTATTAATTCTATTCACTAGTTTGGTTGCTGGGTTGTTTTTGTTTTACGGCATATCAACCCTTTTCGGGTTATTTAATGCCGAATCCAAAGATTTTGAAGAAAAATATTTTAATAGAATATACTTGTTGTTTTCAAGTCGGTTTCTATTTAACCTATAGTTGGAACCCTAACAGGTACTATCACTCCGGGTCAGAGTGGACCTGGGAGCAATGGTAATTAAAGGGTGGTTCCACACTCCCCAAAGCCCACAAGCTGGGGCCTCACCACTGGATATAGTGTAAGGTCATATCCAGGACCCCCATTGAGGGACTTTTACCCTATGCAGGGGGACAGTCGGTGTATTCTAATGCCCCACCGACAGGGCCTCACTAGTTTGGATACTCCCATAATATTAGTCATCATGAAACAGAAAATGTATGTATTGATTAACCATTATCCTCGAGCGACTTTCAACCTCGATAAGTGATAAGCCATTAGTAAAAAATCGAAGTTCATTTTCAGCATCTTCATCACTAAATTGATATCCTCTCTATCTAATTAACGCTTTCTCTCGACTTGTATTTGGAGCCATTCCTAAAAAAAAAAAAAAAAAGAAACACATCTTAATCTCTAAACAACGTATACCAATTAACAATACCCACCTAATAGTGTAACATTACACATATTTACACACGTAGACCCAACATGCTGTTAACTCAGTCGCAAAGGAGACAAAGAATATTAAAGAACGTCAACTCCTGTTATAATTTTGAAGAAAAGACCCTAATTCCTCCGTCTCCCACCATACGTGACTTCTCGTTACAGCTGTGCCGTCATCCACATCTCTAGTGTCATCGTCTTCTCTACCGTGATTGTGTTCCGTCTCTCTAACCTCTGTCCTCTCGATCGAACGTTGTCTCTCTGTCCGTGCACGTTCTTTTCATAGTATTTTGTTTCTCAGTCGTGTCGTTAATTCACACACGACTCGGGATGTGCATACGCGCGTCCGCACACTGTTACTGTAGTTCGGAATTGATTTATTTCTGTTTAGTTTTAATATCGATTTTGTTTGTTTAGAGATGAATTTGAGTTCAGTTGGTGCACGTCTGATATTTTTCTAAAAAAACAACATGTTATCTTTGCTTGCAAAGTATTATTAGTGAGGAGAAGAGTGGTCTTTTGTCTGATGTTACGTCTGCTGTTATTGAATCTAATTCTAAAATTAATTGCGTTTCGCCGAGATGTAGGGTTAGGGTAAGAGGTCATTATGGGTCACATGAATATGATTTTTTTTTCTGTTCTGTTTCATAGAAATCGCTCCAGACAATGTGTAAAGTCACTTGATATAAGAAGCTAACAAGAACGAAAAATAATTATCGTAAAAGCGGAGAATGCCTACTGACGTCAGTCTTAAAAAGACGAACATTATAAAGAGAGGAAACAATCAGCAGGAAGAGAGTTCCATAAAGGATTCTTTATTTTTTACATCTTCGGGGAAGTTAATCGAAACCCGCAAGAAGAGAAACGTATAACACTAATTCTGAACACTCCAATCAAAGAGACTATTTCCAACCGTTACATTTTATAAAATATTAGCGTATTTCTTTTTCTCATTCTCTCACTCCCTCTCTCAGCCTCTCTCTCCCTCCCTCTCTTTCTCTCTCTCTCTCTATATATATACACACACATATATATATGATTATAATTAAATGGTATTTATTGATTTATATTTACAGATAATAGAGTGTAATGCTTACGCAATCATCAGTCTATGTAACAATAACAAAAGATTCAAATCAAATCACCTTTTTCCATGACTTAAAAATTGGGCAATTTAACCGATATCGATGACAATAAAATTATTAGAAGTGTGAAACATTGGTTAATCCTAATTCAATAAAACCTCTGATCGCCTTGGTAGTAATATATATATATATATATATATATATATATATATATATATATATATATATATACATACATATATATATAACTACTTAATCTACTCACATAAAATTAATATGCGAAAGTATAGATTTATGCGTACACTTTAAGTATTTACTTCAAAAGTACTCAATACGTAGGTAGAGCTAGTTAGTAAGTTATAAAATATACATGGCGATTAAGCTACACTGAATATTCGGCGTTTCATCCACTCTAGGACTCCTCAGGCTTATGCGCGAATTCTTTTGTTGTTTATCGTTTTTATATGCTCCTCTCCTATTCAGATTTAAGTTAGCCAATCAGCTTTCTAGTATCCACCGCGCCCCTTCCTATCAGTCAATGGGCATGCGTTTTATCGGACAAAGGATCTGTTTTAAAACTAGGTTAGTGTTTTTTTTAGTTTATATATAAACATATATATATATATGTGTACATACATATATGCACATATATATACATATATATATATACATATATGTGTGATCGTTTATGTATATTCATGTTTATTTAATTTATTTATTTGTTTATTTTCTATTGTTTTTGTTAGTTTTAAAACTATTTTGTATCGCTATCCTAGAGTAATTTTATTTTGTGAACCCAGTTATTTGCTATTTCTCTTCTACAGTTTAATAGATGTTGGGGTTCTTTAAAGTACAGGATAGCAAAATTTTCATGAGGGCATAATCTACATGGGTCATCTATGTGCCTGCACGTGGTAGCTTGTCTTATTTTTTTTTCATTCGACTACCGGCGAATGTCCGCTTTCTTTGAGTTTCCAGTATTTATTCGCTAGTGTTGTTTTTATACGGTGTTTTTTTTTATTGTTGAATGTACTTTTGTGGTCATAGTATCGGGTTTTGTAAATCTAATGAAGTCATGCCTACGTAATATTTCTTGTTATTCGTGTTTTCTTTCGCAAATATTGTTGCCTTATAAACTACGCTTTTGGTTAGACATTTTTTTTGTAACTGGGCAAAGTGTGCGGTGTCTACAGTTGTATTTATCTTGTTCGTTATTAATATTTTTATTTATAGTATGGTTGTTCTTTTCCGGGGTTGGTTTATTATTATTATTATTATTATTATTATTATTATTATTATTATTATTATTATTATTATTATTATTATCATCATTATTATTATTATCATTATTATTATTATTATTATTATTATTATTATTATTTTTTCTGCTAGTGTTAGTTTTATTTTTGTCATGGTGTTTACTATTTATTGTTTATTTTGTTGTTGTTTACATTGTTTTTCATTTAATATTTTGTTATTATGTGTTTTAATTATAATCTCTAAATCTTCGCAACAACTGTAGGATAACTTTAAGGTATTTTTATTGAAGATTTTGTGTAAGGGCTAACTAGTCCTAGAGTGGATGAAACGCCGAATATTCAGTGTAGCTTAATCGCCATATATATTTTATATATATATATATATATATATATATGTATATATATATGATTACTTAATTTAATCATATAATTAATATACGAAGATACAATTTTATGCGTAAATTTTTCACTATTTACTTCAACAGTGCTCAATACATAGGTAGAGCTATGTAGTAAGTTATGAAAATATATATGCTAATTAAGCTACGCAGGGTATTCCGCGTTTCATTGTCATTAGAGTTTGTTACTCTTATGCCTGACGAATACTCACGAGTAATAAGCCTGACGAATTCCCACGAGAATATAACGCCGAACATTGTGTGTAGCCTAATTGTCATACACATTTTCATAACTTACTATATATATATATATATATATATATATATATATATATATATATATATATATATATATATATGTACATATGTATTTATGGATACTTGGGAGAATTGTATTTACTATTGAAAGAAGGTATAGGTGTTGAAAATGAGCAAAAATAATTGTATTAATAAAACTTATTTTATTGTAATACATTCGGAATATATATTAAATTATTATATATAAGGAACCAAGAACGTAGACACATCGGAAGGGGTTAAAACTTGAATAGATACATTATGTTTGATTATATATTAATGTGATTTTAACATTATGTGACGAAGACAATGCAGTTTTGTTTGCAAAAAAAGGACCAAAATAAAAACGAATTATTTAAAAAAAAAGAATGAACACAAGAACGCATAAACGTTTTTCTTTCACAATTTCTCTTTATCTCTCTCCCTCTCTCTCTCTTTCTCTCTCCCTCTCCCTCTCTCTCTTCTATCTCTCTCTCTCTCTCTCTCTCTCTCTCTCTATATATATATATATATATATATATATATATATATATATATATACAGAGGGAGAGAGAAAGAGAGCAATAAACGGAACAAACCAAATTATGTGTTCATCAACGTTTCGTCTTTATTTCGTTTTGTTCCTTTTTATTTCTCTATTTTCTAGAAATACTATTTCCATTAATCTAATGACAGATCCCGAGTCTGTAGAATGAAAATTAACAAAGTAATTTGGTAGGGAAATTTACCCACACAGGTACACAAAAAGAAACAGACAATTTCATTTATTTATATATATATATATATATATATATATATATATATATATATATATATATATATATATAGATAGATAGATAGATAGATATATATATATAGATATATTCATATTTATTTCAAAATCTCGGTATCAAAGAACGTTTAAGAAATTCTTTAGGAAATTAAGTAAATGCCACAAACTAAGTGAGGAATATTATATTCCAATGTTTTATCCGTTTTATACTCTCTGACTATTGTTTATTCCCGCCGATTTAGAATTTATAGCTACTTAATTTTCTTCAATTCCTGCGTTACCTTCTGATAGCTTTGAAGACGAATTCCAGTCTACCAATTACTTGCGGTAATTATCTCTTTCATCGTTGATGATTGCGTAATAATACACATTCGCACAGACACACACACACAAACACACACACCCACACACACACACACACACACACACACACACTCGCACAAACACACACACGCACAAACGCGCACACACACATATATATATATATATGTGTGTGTGTGTGTGTGTGTGTGTGTGTGTGAGAGATTATATAATCGTTTCTACAGCCAAACAACGTCGCAGCCATAGAGCCATAACAGCCAACAAACAGGAATCCAAGCCAACTTATGATAGCCAACTTATCGGGACTTCACCCTCATTTGGGCTCATCAGTTAGTCATATCCGAACCCGGAATTTAAAACTCGAGCCTCTTGAATGCGAGGCAAGCACTCTACCAACTGTGTAAACGTCCCGCACACAAACTAACACTGACCGAACAAACCGCGACGAATGGACCTATTTGTCTCGACAAGCTTCATCCAACAAGCTAATAACCCCAAGCCGGTGGCTTACGAGTAGGAATTTTCAACTTACAAGTGCTATTCCAATCAGCAATGCTGACTTAGCGAGCAATTAGTAATAGGATGTTTTTTATTTAGAGATGTCTTGAGTTCGGATATGTCTAACTGATGAGCCCAAATGAGGGCGAACTCGAGTCTTGGACTTCCAATAAGTTGGCTGCCATGTCGCTTATAGACTCGGACATTGTTTTGCTGTGGAGATATTTATATAATCTCTCACATTCTGAAAATGTATATTACTAATTGCTAATAATTATAATTATATATATATATATATATATATATATATATATATATATATATATATATATATATATATGATTTTCAGAATGTGAGGGATTGTATATAATATATTCCACAGCCAAACAACGTCGCAGACCACAAAAGTCATGAAAATCAACGAACACGAAGTCCAATACTCAGGTTTCGCCATTATTTGGGCTCATCAGTTAGCCAATCCGAACTCAGTATTCGAAACCCGATCCTCTGCATGCGAGGCAAACACGCTGCCAACTGAGCAAACGCCCTGCACACGAGAAATTCTAATTTCTCTAACTGGTGAGCCCAAATGAGGGCGAAACTCGACTCTTGGCCTTCCGGTTCGTTGACTGTCATGGCTCTTGTGGGCTGCGACGTTGTGTACTGTTGAATATGTTATATTTATATATACATATATATATATATATATAATGTGTGTATATGTGTGTGTATATAATAATAATACTTTTTTTTCATTATAATCCTTGGAGATGAATATTTATTTATTTATTTGCGGACTGTTATCCTTATCAGCATAGTTGTTTTTGCTTCACTAAGTTTCGGCCAACTCATCTTGTGGTCGTTTTACACGGCTGTATCTACGCACATACACATAGTTTTATTTATATTAATTAAAATCTTTTTTTCTAAGATTTTCGGTGAAGACACATTTAGAAATTTTTAGTAGCGTATTTCAGCATTTACTTCAACACGTGCCCTATTTATTCTCGAAGCTTACTCGACAATCTCTAACTTATGTTACACAAAGAACAACACTTCGCTTGATAATCGATCAGACTATATAAATTCTTCTCTAGGAATCTGGTAAGACCAAATGATCACAAGAATGATATACTGTAAAATATTGTATTAATTTATTTATTGAGGACTATTATTCTCATCTTTATTAGTTGTTGTTTCACGACGTTTCGGCCAACTATTCCTCTGGCCTTCGTCAGGTGTAAACCGCGACGGATAGGAACTTTGAATCTCCTAACTGCATTCTCAGCAATCATTGCCATCCGTAGTTGTTGTCGTCTCACCACGTTTTTGGCCAAGTAAACCTCTGGCCGGCTTTGGGTAGGATTGAAACCGCTATCTTCAGACAATTCTAATCTGCAACCGTAGAGATTCAACTTCAACTACTGTGCCACGGGGCCCAAAACGTGGAGAGACGACAACCATGGATGGTAATCATTGCTGAGAATGCAGTTAGGAGATTCGAAGTTCCTATCCGTCGCGGTTACCACCTGACGAAGGCCAGAGGAATAGTTGTGCGAAACGTTGTGATATAACAATTAATAAAGATGAGTATAATAGTCCGCAATAAATAAATTAATATAAATAATACTCATCTCAATAATGAATTTCAATTAAAATAATATATATGTAAAATATTGAACTGGTAAATTGAGGTGATAAAAATTCATAAGCCTCATTTCATTCATGTTCAGAACTAAGAAGATCTTTAAGAGAATGCTAAGATATTATCTTGTATAAAAAACAAGTGTTGGCCCAAGGAAGAGACTTACATTTGAATTATGAGCACGTACACTAAAGAGGACAGACAACATAGCATAAAAAAGTCTTACGCAAAAATATATCTCTTATTCACGCTAATTGCTGTTTTCCTGATAAATTTCCCAGAATGCAACACAAACTTTTCTCTGTGCCTTACATGCCATAAGTATATTTTACTATTGCAGTGAATATATATATATATATAGTCTTTGAAGTTTTTAACATTTGAAACCACACAAAAAATTATTTTTTATCATTCATCAAAAAAAAAACATCTAGTCAGTAAGTCATTTAATCACCTGCAATCACTGCATCAACTCTCAAATTTACTATAATACCAATTTTTATATTTTTTAAGGGATCATCAGTTGTTTACCATGAAACACTGTTTCGGGGATTTAAAAACAATATATATATATAATAAACAGTTACATTTGGTCGCTAAAACAGCCATCTGTTTCAGTTAATGAGATTTCATAAGAGGACCCTAACCCATCAGACGCTGATTTTTAGCGTCAGATGGTTTAGGGTCGCCCGAAAAAGTCTCATTGACTAAAACAGATGGCTGTTTGTAGCGACCAAATGTGAATGCTTGCCTTCTAATAAATAAATACTATTTTGCTCTTGTTATCAAGCACTATGTTATAATGTCGTTGAGTGCATTCTTCTTACGTTTGAAATTCTAAAGACTGGATATATATATATATATATATATATATATATATTAAATTCAAAATAGCGCAATGGAAACATATTATAGGGTATTTACAGCTTCTCTTCTATATTTTCGGATTTAAATCATTTAAAAAACACGTCATTTCGTTTTGACGGATTGATTGTTGATATTTTTGCTGAAGAGTTAAGGGCAAAATAGATTGACTGATTTATATAATAATGAATTGATTGATTTGCGCTACGAAACAGATGCGGTCAAGAATTGTAAATGTCAAGTGAATAAAAGAAATACATTATATGATGGTATATATATATATATATATATATATTTATATATATATATATATATATATATATATATATATATATATTAGGACTATATTATATATATTAGGACTATCCACTTATCTAGTGTTTCCTTTTCAGATTAAATATTTCAAAGTGTTTTTATCATGTTTTATTAACTGTTTGCTAGTATATATATATATATATATATATATATATATATATATATATATATGTATATATATTATCAGAATTCATGTATTAAAAATTCATGATTTGAAAAAGGTAATCTTCGAATACAGATTTTTTTAATATAATTGAATAAATCTATTTCCTTAACCCATGACATTTCGATGCTTATTCATCTCTTCAGAGGAAAAATATTAGCAAAGTGTTTTTATTTGTTTTCACCTTGCTTGCTAAAAGCCATAAGCATAGAAAATTAAATTTAGTAAAACAGTTTAGATACTACGAACAAGGAAATTCAGATAAAGGATTTTGTACTTCAAATCCAAAAATGAATGCTAAATCGTGATAAGGATGTGTCTAGTAGTAAGGAGGTAAAGAGACCTATCCCGTCTTGTAGCAGATTTATACGAAAATTGTTCTCAAGCATCCATGGCGTAGTGGATAAAATAATTAGTAAAATTCATTTTTAAGTTACACTCTACTGGAGATTGAATGCTCAATCCTCAGTGCAGGCGACACTGAAAATACAATTGCTAATGACTTAGGGTTTCAACCTAGTAATTGATTCCATATATATAATAAATATAGATCGAAACATTGTCTAAGTCGTAAAGCTTTTATATCTTTCTATAAATATGAATATAAATAAATTTATTTGTTATTGAGCACTATTGTATAAACCTAGTGAATATTCTTCTGATCTTTCAAGCTATCAGGTCGCAATCACATTCAAGCATATGTCCTTCGTTTCACCGTTGCTAACACCTGCTAATATTTTTCCCCTGAGGAGACGGTTAAGCATCGAAATGTCATGGGTTAAGGAAATAGATTTATTCAATTGTAGTCTTTGTTCTCAAGCAATAACCATTCTCTATTGTAAAATTAACCTTCTCAAATAATACATTTTGAATACATACACCTTGCTTAGTTCGCTCTATCTTGGATATTGAGCATATATATATGTCTTGGATTGTCTTGTATGAAATATTATATCTAATAATATTTCGTTAGACCGAAAATCCCTGAATTTGCATATGAGTAGATATATTTCCTTGTTCTGAAGTATATATAAATATATATATATATATATATATATATATATATATATATATATGCATGGATACATATATATATGTAAGTACATATGTACCTATACATATATAAATATATATATGTATATATATACATATATAAATATGTTTATATATACATATATAAATATGTATATATATACATATATAAATATGTATATATATATGTATAAATATCTATATATACATATATAAATATGTATATATATACATGTATAAATATGTATATATACATATATAAGTATGTATATATACATATATAAATACGTATATATACCTATATAAATATGTATATATATATACATATATGAATATGTATATACATACATATATAAATATATATATATGCATATATAAATATGTATATATACATATATAAATATGCATATATACATATATAAATATGTATATATATATACATATTTTAATACGTATATACACATACATAAAGATGTATATATACATATATAAATAAGTATATATGTATATACATATATAAATATGTATATACATATATAAATATGTATATATGTATATATACATATATATATGTATATATATATGTATATATATATATATATATATATATATATATATATATATATATATATAGTTTTAAATAAAATACTAGGCGGAAGTTTCTCGAGAGTTCTTTCGGCTATCATCTCGTCAGGAGTAAATCGATAGCAATCTAAATAATATTGTAACGAAAATAAAGAGTTCTATTGGGGAACTTTTTAAATGTGCTAACGTACGGGGACATTAATTAAATTTATTTACGTTTAAAAACGATTAAAAATATTGGCACAACGAGGGAGAAAAAAAAAAAAAAAGCGGGAGAAAAAATTCAAAGTTCCCCAAAGAGAAACAATGCGTTTGATGTTTCTTTTTGCCGGCACAAAGAAGGTTGACGCTTTATTTTCGTTACAATATTATTTAGATTGCTATCGATTTACACCTGACGAGATGATAGCCGAAAGAACTCTCGAGAAACTTCCGCCTAGTATTTTATTTAAAACTATATACAAATTCTGTACCTGTAGACATTTATATATATATATATATATATATATATATATATATATATATATATATATAAGTAAATATATATAAGTAAATATATATATATATATATATATATATATATATATATATATATATATATATATATATATATACACTCCTGGTCAAAATAATAAGACTTCTTAAGAAAGTAAGCGTTTACGCATATTATCAAATTTTTAATCATTGCCAAAAGGGAAAATATGATGTAAAAAATGAAGTCCGCTTCATTCGAAACCTTAATCTTGATCTAATAATTATTTTTTAAAAAACAAACATTTCTACCTGGTCAAAATGATAAGACCACTGATAATTTATCTAACAAAAGGCAATTATAAATTACTAAAAATGGTCTCAGTATTTAGTATAGCCTCCATTATTACGAATTACTTCAAAAATTCCCTTCGGCATGCTTGCGACTAAGTTTTTTATCAGTTGCGAACGAATTTTATCCCTTGTACTGAAAACTGAATCAGAAAGTTTATTTATCGAATCATACTCGGTCCCATCCTTGAACACTTCTTTTGCCATCCATCGCCAAAGATTTTTCATGGGATTGAGGTCCGGAGAACATGCTGGATGATCTAACAATTCTATATTATTTGAAGAAAAGTATTCTCGTGCTTGTCGAGAAGTGTGTATCGCAGCGTTGTCTTGCGGGAATATTCAATTTCTTCCACACAGATGTGGACCTTTAGTCCTTATAAAACATTTTCAAGCAATGAAATGTACTTCAATGATGTTTCCGGCCTTTCACTACTTGCAACTTTAGGATCCCAGCTGACGAGAAAGCACCCCAGATCATTAAAGACTCTCCCCTACTATGCCGAAAAAAGTCTCTTTGGGCAAATTTTTATCATGCCAATAGTGTTGAAATCCATCTGGACCATCTAGATTAAACTTTTTCTCATTGGAGAAAATTACATGTTCCCACTTCTCTTCATCCCAAGTCTGGTATTTGGAAGCATATTTAAGTCGGTTAGTTTTGTGCTGTTCAAAAAGACGTGATTGAAACCCTTCTTTTTCAGATGCCTTCTGCTGCTGTTTGGATTTTCAATCAACTTGAGTTCATACTGGAGTTTTTTTTTAAACTTCTGATACGGCGATCCAGTGATGGGGTTATTAATTAATTTTTTTTTTTTTTGGTCGACCTGGACTCTTTTTGTGTCCATATTGATCTGGATTTCTTAAAAGATTTGTGACGACCGTTTTGCTACGATTCAATTCGTTTGCAATGGATCTATGGGAGAGTCCACCCCCATTAAGCTAAAAAATCCTTCCTCTTTCAAACTCTGATAATGGTTTCCTTTTGCCATTTATAATTTAGCAAGATGTTTTTTATCCACTAACAAGTTGCTTTTAGTAAGATAGAAAGCTTTTCGTATTCATTTTTTCAAAACTAGCCGATTTTATTAAAGTGGTCTTATCATTTTGACCAGATGAATATGTTTGTTTTTTAAAAAATAATTATTAAATCAGGGTTAAGCTTTCGAATAAAGCAGATTTCATTTTTTCCCCATCATATTTTCCCTTTTGGCAATGGTTTCAACCATTTGTTTGGTTAAAAATTCGATATTATGCGTAAACGCTTACTTTCTTAAGGGGTCTTATGATTTTGACCAGGACTGTATATATATATATATATATATATATATATATATATATATATATATATATATATATATGTGTTCGTCCTTCGCAGTCGAAGATGACCATGACATCAGTGAGTAGAAGTATTCGTTTTGTGCTTCTGGAGATGACTTGTAAGGCCGACCCGGCCATGGAAGGCTCTCCCACAATTAGGACAGTGGTGAGCAGGTGTTGTGGAGGAGAGCTTGTTGCTCTGGCTTTGCGGGTTGCGCGCTTTGTTCTGCTTCGAGGGTTCTTATCTCTTAAGCTCTTTCAGCTCCTTTTTGATGAGGTGACACCACTGATGTCTGTCTGATGCAAGCGATTCCCAGGATGTTGAAGTCTTTGAGGGAGACTTTGAGGTTGTCCTTAAAGCGTTTTCTTGGTGCTCCGACTGAACGCTTCTTTGGCACAGCTCGCCATACAGGAGTTGTTTTGGGATTCTGTCATCTGGCATGCGGGAGACGTGACCTACCCATCTCAGTTGAATCTTTCGAATGGTAGTACTTATGCTGGGAAGATTAAAACTTTTCAGTTCCTTTGCATCAGGAACTTTGTCTTGCCATCTGATATCGAAGAGATTTCGGCGACATCTCAGCTAGAAGTGGTTTAACGTTTTTCGTGTATTCTGTAGGTAGTCCAGATTTCTGAACCATAGAGCAATGTGGGGAGGACAACTGTTCTGTAAACCTTCAGCTTGGTGTCAATGCTGATTCCTCTCCTTTCCCAGACTTTGCTTTTGAGTTGTCCCGAATGCGCTGCTTGCCTGAACGATCCTGTTGTTGATTTTGAGATTGATTGTGGCTGTCCAAGATGGAATGCTGCCCAGATATGTTAAGGTCTCAACCGCATGAAGGTTCTGTCCCTTGACTGAGATACTTGGCTCATGATATATTTCTGGGAGCTGGTTGGAACATAAGTTCGGTCTTCTTGGTGCTAATTGTGAGGCCGAATATAAATATGTATATATGTATATATACATATATATATATGTGTACATATACATAGATATATATGTGTATATATACATATATATATGTATGTTTATACATACATATATATATATGTATATATACTTAAGAATGCTAAGAAAAAAATATATGTATATATATATGAATATATGTATAAATATATATACATATATATATGTATATACATACTTAAAAATGCTAAGAATATATATATACATATATATGGATATATGCATATATATATATATGTATAATTACGTAATATACATGTTATTTAATTATATATATATATATATATATATATATATATATATATATATATATATATATATATATATATATATAATTACGTGATATACATGGTATTTAATTCATTTTGTATCGGGGCATCTACATTGATATATATATATATATATATATATATATATATATATATATATATATATATATGCTCATTTCTATTTTGTTGTCTACCCCACTGCCCTCTCGATCTCGGTCTATCTCGTTGTGCGTCTCCCTTTGCCACCCTTCTCACTTGCTCTCATTCTTTTCAATTATCTATATCTGTATTTCAATTGTATGCTTCGTCTCAACATTGTGCTTGCATCTTTTAAGATACCAACGATGTTTCACACGAAAGGAAAAAAAAATTTAAGAAACAATCATCAAAAAGATACAGGCCAACATCAACAACAACAACGACGACAACAACCCGACCAACAACGCATAATAAAGAAATGGAAAACAACAACGATCTTTCACTCCCCTCCCCTCACCGGTATAATATCGCGAATCTGCATGAGGCGACCAAAAGTCTGTGAGGAACTTTCTAATAAAGATTTTCGAAAGTTGTTCTCGCTAAAATTTATTCTAGAAAATAGAGGCCATTTTTCGTCTGAGGCATAAAAAGCGATTGATGGCTGAAAGAGATTGGTGCCGCAATATTTCATCGATTTTTAGATCGACTTCAAGATTATTACATATATGTAACAACTAATACTATTACACACACACACACACACACATGTATATATATATATATATATATATATATATATATATATATATATATATATATTATTATACTGTTGGTAGAATTTTTCAGTAACTCATAACAACAACACAATATGTCATTCCAAAGAGTGCTCAATGCATGAAACAGAGCAATATATTGATTGTTGGAGAGCTATTGGCTACACATTAGCAAACGTGTTTCAATGACCCCCTAGCAAGGAAAATCAACTCATCAGGCCAAAAACCCATCCGTGGATGGTTTTTTGGCCTGATGAGTTGATTTTCCTTGCTAGGGGGTCATTGAAACACGTTTGCTAATGTGTAGCCAATAGCTCTCCAACAATCAATCAATATATATATATATATATATATATATATATATATATATATATATATATATATATCAAAATACACACACACACACACACACACATATATATATATATATATATATGAGGCTATTCGAAGAGTTATATCTCCTATTTTTTGTTTATCATACAGTGATAGATCAGAAGTGGTTGTTTACTATCTCTGTTGCAGATACTGACGGTCCGAGACTCTAAAAAGTAAATCCTATCATACGCTGGCGTCAGAAGCAGAAAACACTCTTGAATTCTTGTCAACACAACAATTGTGGCGATTATGAAGAAAAACAAATTTTGGGGCGTAAAAGCACGCGAGTTTTAATGGTATTACCCCCGTCTTCGTCGATCTTCAACAATTTTGTTAAAAATAGTACAATTTACTTTTGGAACGACTTTCGTATGGCAACACGCACTCCGGACTCCCATGCACAGCGATCGTTCTTCGCTGGAAAAAAGTACTATAAAAATTGTGGTGATTATGCATGAAAAAAACTTCCAACGCACAAAACATCGCACGTTTTAATGCCACCACTCACATCTACTTAGCTCTTCAACTTATTGATGAAAAAGCAAGAGGCTTTACCTTTAGAGAAACGTACATGTATATATATATATATATATATATATATATATATATATATATATATATATGTGGTTGTGTGTGTGTGTGTGTATTGAGATTTTTTTTTCGTTTTTACGATATGTTATAAATACGAAAGTGCATTTTCACCTAAATGCGAGTTGAGAATAATTTTCCCTTTGATAAATTAGGTACCCCCCCCCAAATGAAGAGCGGCATATATATTGTTTTTAAAATATAATTATCCACTGACACGTTTTTCGTCGTCTGCGACTCATCAGATGAAGACATTCTAGATTAGTCGTAGACGACGAAACACGTGTCAGTGGATAATTATCTTTAAAAACTCTCTCTCTCTCACTATCTATTTTTTCTTTCTCTGTCTCTATCTATCTCTCCCTTTCTCTCTCTCTCTCTCTCTCTATATATATATATATATATATATATATATATATATACATATATATAAATATATGTATATATATATATATATATATATATATATATATACATATAATGTTAAAAATCTCCGAAGCTATTTCCATAAGAGCTCAAACAACCTAGAATTAATAATATTGCCTATCAAACAAGTAACAATATTTTAGGATGCTTGTCAAAATAGCGCCCTTTTCAATGTGACTCAAATTTTGAGCCAAGGTTGCAGTTTGCTAACTGCCCATAAAAACAACCTGGCCGTCGACGAATTTTTTTTTTCAAATTCTCCAAGGGTACTTGTTTATTTTCTTTCTCACTTGAAGAGTATCCGACGTCGAATGGAAATTTTTCCTAAATCTTATGGAACTTTCGTTATTTTCACGCAAAAAAAAAACTCCAAGAAAAATTGAAGAAAATAATAATGTCTTAATGTATGAGAACCTCTGTCTTCTTAAACAACACACACGCACATATACACACATACATATATAGATATATATATATCTATGTATAGAAGAAGATAGATAGATAGATGATTGATGGATCTCTATATATTCTTACTCCAATTGTTTTATATAACATTTTTATCTTTTCTCATTATCGTTCTGATTTTTATTATTAGAAGTATTTTTACAAGATTCTATTAACGATATTAGTAATATTAATAATATTAGTGTCGGTGTTCTTACCCGTTCGAAAGCACCCTTACATATATTTTAATTTATGAAGATATCGTATTGATTATTGCAGAGAAACTTCTCGATTAATTATTCTATTGTACCTAATATATAGAACTGATATCAAAAGATATATATATGTGTGTGTGTATATATATGTATATATAAACATATATGTATACATAGATGTAGGTATAAATAAAAGATGTATGTATATATATATATATATATATATACAAATATATATATACATGTATGTATGATATATATATGCATATATATATATGCTTACGAATATAGTTGTATACATATATCTCCTTAATATATGAATATAAATACATATATACATATTTATTATATATCCATATATACACACACACACATATATATATATATATATATATATATATATAAATATATATATATATATATATATATATATATATATATATGGTAAGACTGGTAATTTGTAAAAACCTGAAAAGGGTGCTCAATATTATTGTAGAGCAATTATGTGTTTTTATTTTTTATATTACCATTTTATCTGTTTGGTTACATATGTTTCGGATGTTGGACAATATTTACAATCCACCAGCCCCGTCAGACCTCACAGAAACCAGATTTATGTACGGTCTGACGAGGCTGTGGATCGTAAATATGACCCAACATCCGAAACATATGTAACCAAACAGATAAAACGGTAATAGAAAAACACACACACACACTCACATATATATATACATACATACATATATATATATATATATATATATATGTGACTCAATAGTAGTCCTCGCCAGCCAAAATCTTTGTTATTGTTATTCTGTTATTATTTAAAACATTTTGTGCCCTGCTCTTTCGAGGGCTCATATATACTTATATATATATATATATATATATATATATATATATATATCCATATCTATGTATGTATTTATATACCCATATATACATAGAAACGTATACATATATATATACATACATAAACATATATATATATACATATATATGTATACATATATACACATACATATATACATACACACATACAGATACAGACACACACAGACATACACACACAGACATACACACACACACAAACACACACACACACACACACATATATATATATATATATATATATATATATATATATATATTTATAATCAATTGGTGTGTCAGTCGTGCAAAGACACTTAAAATTTTCAGAAGATTTAACATATATAAAGAGATAAACTTCACTTTTTCAAGTAATGGAATAAAGCGAAATCAAATGAAATCAATTCTCTCGTTTTCGCCGAAGAGTTCCTTACTTCATTAGCGTGCCATCGAGTGCAATTCAAACTCACCCCTCAGAGGAGAGCTACACCCTCTATCTCCCCACTGAACAAAAACAAACCAACGTTCACAAATACAATAAAAGGGTCAACATTCCACCGAGGCAACACGACGGTGGCGAAAATGCAAAAATAATAAATAACCGACAATAAGATAGGAATAATTGTAGCGATATTGTAAAAGATAATAAAAATCTATGGATGAACAATGGTGATAAAACCTATAAAATGGTAATTGACTAATTTAGAAATTGGCAAAGGAAATAACGAGGACTTTGAAGAGAAAAAGAACAATACTTATATATTTGCAGGTTAGCGAGTTTAAGAGCTTTTTAAAAATGTTACAAAGGGAATTACAGAAAGAAGGTAATACCACTGTTGTTTGCGTTTATATATATATATATATATATATATATATATATATATATATATATTTATATATTTATAACCATATATATATATAAATATTTATATATAATTATGTAATATATATATAGTTATATACTGTTATATAGTTATATAATATATATATATATAGTTATATAATATATAACTAGTTATATATATAGGTATATATTGTGTTATAATAAATATATATAGTTATATATAGTTATATAATATATATATATATAGTAATATATAATTATATAATATAAATATATTTATATATAGTTATATAATATATATAGTTATATATAGTTATATAATATATATATGTATATAGTTATATATAATTATTATATATATAGTTATATATAGTTATATAATATATACATAGTTACATAATATATATATATATATAGTTATATATAGTTATATAATATATATATAGTTATATAATATATATAGTTATATCGTATATATATATATAGTTATATATAGTTATATATAATATATATATATAGTTATATAATATATATAGTTATATATAGTTATATAATATATATATATATTTATATATATATATAGTTATATATATATATTTATATAATATATATAATGTTTTTTTAATATAATTATCTACAGACACGTGTTTTGTTTTCTACGGCTCATCAGAGTGTTTGAACCCAGCGGAATACGAAATCGGGGCCCCATGGAAACAAGCCTAAACTTCTATCACTGGGCTATCTTGCACAACTGCTTGAATAAGTAGCTATTTATTTAGATGTTATTTATTTGTTTTCGTTTTTGCGATACATTTTAAGTAAATTCAATTATTTATAGGAAGGTGCATTTTTACCTAAATTCGAGTTGGGAATGATTTTCGTTTTCATCAATTTGATACTCTCAAACGAGGAATGGCACATGCATTGCTTGTTTTTTTTTTTTTAATATAATTATCCACTGACAGCTCTTTCGCCAATATAAAGTAATGATTGCAGACGTTATAAAAATATATGATTTGGGTACCATCCGCTGTAATTGAAACCGGACTATGCTTGGTTGTTTATTTATCTCACCAGCGCCGTTATAGGCTGAGCTTTGCACAGATGGATGCGAAAAGATTCAAAGTAAAGCGACTTTGAGCTATGAATGCTTAATGAATGCTTAATGAATGCATGCGCGTTTTCCATGCAAAGATCAACGGTTTTGTTTTCAAGTTTGATCTTTTAGCAATAACTTTTCACAGCTAAAACCAACTCGAAATATACTACAGGTTCCAATAGCATATATATCAAGTTTTAACTCTGTAGACCAAATATTCAGAAAACGTATTTTGTAGAGAATTTTCCCATACAAACCGACAAGGCTATATATATATATATATATATATATATATATATATATATATATATATATATAGAGAGAGAGAGAGAGAGAGAGAGAGAGAGAGAGAGATAGATAGATACATACATACATACATTCATACATACATAGAAAGATTTACATTTCTGTGTGCTAGAATGTTTTTATCCTAAATTCTATGCAATTATGCAGATTGTAGAAACTATGCATAAATAGAAGTCAGCTTTATAGTGAAATGAAACCAATAAGAAACTATAAAAATGTTTAAATATTAAATTAAGGCTTGTTTTTCAAATGAATATGAAAATTAGTTAACCTTCACGTAGTCGCTCACATATCCATGCCTTAGTGAATTAAAAAAGTTCATTTTAATAATCTTTAAAATAGGAAAAGTACGTTTTTATATCAATTTAAGAGTGTTCAAAACTTAACATTATATATATATATATATATATATATATATATATATATATATATATATATATATATATATATATAATGATCCCTGTCAGTGGTTGAGCATTTCGGGAAGTGATATACAAACTGCCATTAGCGTATTTAGCGACCCTCTTTGTGTAAAATAATCGAGCGGAGGCGTTTAGACGATGTCAAATCATTGTTAATTTATTACGAACACAGCAGCAGCCGTATATCGTAATGATGAGAAGCCTTGACTGTCATTTGGGCGGTTGGGTGTCGATCCTGGCTTAAGGAAGGTGACTGTATAGCTGCACTGATGAGCTGTGAAACAGTAAAACAGTACTCTATGTGGATAACTAATATATATATATATATATATATATATATATATTCACATATATATATATATATATATATATATATATATATATATATATCTATATATATATATATATATATATATATATATATATATATATATATATATATATATATATATAATCTGATGTTATTGTTGTCCAAAGGTTAAGTAACCAATGAAGTTAAACGTGGTTAATAAAAGACTGTTCAATACAGTAAAAAAAGTAGAGCAGAGTATATGTTTTATTTATTTTTACATAACCAGTAATACGTTGTTACACAGTTAAAAACATGTTCCGGTCGGCTAGTTACCAGTAACTAGGGAACTCTTCAGCCGATTAATCTTATGTATTTGTCAATCTCCAATCTCCCCATATATATTCATATATATATATATATATATATATATATATATATATATGTGTGTGTGTGTGTGTGTGTGTGTGTGTGTGTGTGTGTGTGTGTGCATGTGTGTATATATATATATGTTTATGTACATATGCATACATATGTGTATATATATGAGTATGTATATACATATATATGTATATATCTGTATATACATGTATGCATATATATTTATATTATATCTATAAGTATGTGTATGCATAAATATACATATATATTTTATATACATATATATTTATATATGTATTTATATATATATATACATATATATATTTATATATACATATATATATGAATATATATATATTTATATATACATATATACATATTTATATACATATATATACATATACATTTACATGTATATATATACATATATACATACATATATACATACACATATATACATATGATAATTGCAACGTCTTGTCAGACGGGTGCCACTGCCTCAGATATTTTTTATAGACAAATGATTAAGTGAGTATCTATACAAAGATGATGTTACTGAGTTTTAGCTTTGTACGACAGTTAAGTTTCGCTCTCAGTTCAAAATGTTGAGATCCAGAAACAAGCAAGAGCCAGAGAGCCAACAATAAGTTAATCTGCAGACCAGCTTAATATGGGTACTGGTCTCCCGCTTTATTGTTTTTTTTTAAATCAGAAATTTGCTTCTTCTAGAAAGGTTGCCTATCCCACGGCTTACGGGAACCCTCTCCACCTCAACATATATATATATATATATATATACATATATATATATATATATATATATATATATATATATATATATATATATATATATATACACACACACACAAATATACACGGTGCTAGTTGGCCGTTGACCCCGAAAAAGGATTCATTCACCCTTTGAAAGGAGGTGTGTTTTATCCGTCATGGAGACCAGCCCTCCTCGCCAAACAAGTCTGGTGGGGGAACCACTTTAGTCGCCGGTGACCCGACCATGTGGCAGGTAATATTGGGTTACATGGTACCAGTAGCATATGACATGATCTGACCATACATACATATGTATATATATATATATATATATATATATATATATATATATATATATATATATGTGTGTGTGTGTGTGCGTGTGTGTGTATGTGTGTATATATATACATATATACATATATATACATATATATGCACACACACATATATATATATGTACATATATATATACATATATATATAAATATATATATATGTGTTGTCCTCGACATACAGTATTGTATCGTTGTATCACAACTCATCAGTACGGCTAGACTAGCACCTCACTCAAGCAGAGGATCGAACCTAGAACTCTCGCATTGACAGTCGGAAGTTCTACATTTGTCCCACGGGAGCGGCGCCCGTAAATAACCTCAACATATGTCAATGTACGAGTGTGGGTTTAAAGTAATATAAAAGTTGAAGAGCTCCGGCCATGAGAATGGCACCATGGAAACTAACAAACTGTTGTACTACGGACTTTACTGTTCTACATAGTTACTATCATTTTTCATGCATGTTGGCCAGCGATGAACGCTGCCTCCCTCATAAATGCCCGAAACGTATTTCATTACACTGAAACGTTAGTGTCGCCATGCTAAAATCGAAGGACACATCTCAGACATCAAATGCATCGATTCCGTTGATGTTCAACATGTGCCGATTTGTTTTGATCTGTTCAATTTTTTTTTCAATGACGAATCCTTACTAGTAGCACGTGGTAAAACTCGTTGAAATCGTTTTGTTTTGGTGTTGTTTTAAAATGCAACGGAAATTTAAATTTCGTTCCATTTTTATCCTTTTTTTTTAAATTACGCATGCGCGAACAAAAGCGAAATCTCACTGTTCACCACTATATTGACAAGGTTTGATGTGTTTATTCCGAAAGCCGTTCTTAACATGAGGGGGTTTGGCGTGTCTATTCCGAAAGCCGTTCTTAACGTGTGAAGTGGAAGGATGTTTATTCCGAAACCTGTTCTTCTTTTTCAGCATACGAGAAAACCTTTAAAAGTCGATATTACGAATGTTACCGGTGATTTGGGCTTAATGTAACAAAAAAATAAATAAATGAAATACCAAATATTTTACCAAATTGACTTTTTCGTTTCAAAATTAAATTATTTTGTTTGCGTTAATAAAGTTTTATTTTTATATAAAAAAAAATATCTGTTCATATATAAAAAGTACGATTATTAAATGTTATTAATTTTCCGTTTCATTTTCAAAACAACCTTAAAACAAATCGCTCTCGACAAGTTACCAGTGGATTTTATAGTGTCTCACATTGCAGACAGAGATTAAACTGTCATGCATTAGTATAGTCAATATGCAATCCGCTCTGAACAATTCGGACAGAATAGAAAAAATAGGAGGAATTACTTTTAGACGTCCTTGGTGTTGGAACGCTGAATCGAAATCTGAAATCGTAAGAATTAGACCTTTTTCGGTTATCGGAATCGGTATTGGAATCTGTATCGGACTTTGTAAAACTGTGAGTCAATTTCCGATGCCAAAAGCGAATCTTGTGTGTGTGTGCGCGCGCGCGCGTGTGTGTGTGTGTGTGTGTGTGTGTGTGTTATTATGTTGGTGCAAAAATAATGTTTTTAACACGAAGTTGACCGTCAAAAATCATGCCGTACATTATTTTTTCCACCAACCTAATACATACGTTGGAAAACTCGAAATTTGCTTTTGGAATATCTATATATATATATAAGTAGCGGTGAGATTATTTATGACAGTGCTCAACCCAAAGAGGGGCATATATATATATATATTTATATATATATATATATATATATATATATATATATATATGCATATATATATATGTGTGTGTGTGTGTGTGTGTGTGTGTGTGTGTGTGTGTGTTGTGTATATTTAGGCAGCATTTTCTCATTTAGACAAATATTATTGAATAGCACGGAATTATTCTGTTTTACAATTTTCCTTTTTATCTTCTCCAATCTCCGAATTGTCGTTTTTGTGTTTTTCTCGAAATTGTATGTGTTGGATTTATAAACGCGAGCGCTTTCGACAGAAGTACTTTCAAAATGTTCCGGCTCATTAATATTATGAGTGCTTCCGGAACGTTTTGAAATGTTTGGGATAAATGTATGAAAATGTATACATGTGTTTTTTATATATAAATGTGTTTAATATATGTAAAAAAAAAAGTCCGCCACATTAACAAATTACCACGTGACTAGGAAAAATGAATATATAAGTAAATTAAAAAACAATATCTACATTTATTTCTACAATATGCCTAAGGATGATAGAAGTACTTCTGTCGAAAGCGCTCGCGATTATGGATCCAACATATACAATTTCGAGAAGAACACAAAAAGGACTATTCGGAGATTGGAGAAGATAAAAAGGAAAATTGTAAAACAGAATAATTCCGTGCTATTCAATAATATTTGTCTCTCTCTCTCTCTCTCTCTCTCTCTCTCTCTCTATATATATATATATATATATATATATATATATATATATATATATATATTAGAATTTATATATACATGCATACATACACACATATTAGAGTGTATATGTTTAAATTTCATGTAGAAAGAATTACTTTTCAAAATAAAAATTGTTTGAAAACAGAAAATGCAATATTAAAAAATAATTTCCTTACACAATCACGTTGACACACCGGTCCTCGCCAGATCACCGAAGTTAAGCAACGTTGAGCCTGGCTAGTACCAGATGGATGACAATTTGGGAATTATTGGCGCTGTATGTTCTCTCCGCTCATCTCGGGATCGTTTCCAGTCGTCCTTCACCTCAAATTGCCACGGGTATGCATCAATGTTTACTCAGGAGAGGCGAGGTTAGTGACTGCGCAACACTTGCCACACAAATTTCACGCAGAGACACCCTTACAGTGGGTATCCACAGTCTGACAAGACTGAAGGAAGCCACACACACGCGCATACACACGCTCACATACATTTATATATATATATATATATATATATATATATATATATATATATAAATATATATATATATATGTGTGTGTGTGTGTGTGTGTGTGTGTGTGTGTGTGTGTGTGTGTGTGTGTGTGTGTGTGTGTGTGTGTGTGTGTGTGAAGTGAGATATTTCCTCGCATTTAAAAAAATAAAAATACACGTATGGGAAGAAAAACTAAAATTATAGTTATCATGATAATTTATATTTCTGCGACCCTTTGACTTTTTATTAAAACATGTTTTGATAAGCAGCGTGGGAACGCTCGAAACATTATAATCTTCCGTGTGTTGATTTACTTATTAGAAAGAAAATTCCATTTACTTACTTCGGTTCGCTTATAATGTTCAACTAGCCATCATTACCTGCAAATAATCCTTATTTTCAAGTGTATTGCTTGATACCAGGTGACCCGTTAATATAAAAGGCATCGACCTATTAAATTACGTTTGCATAACAATTATTATGCACATAGATTTGTTTTAATTTCAAACATCAAAAAATTGCATCAAATTTCCGAACGATCTACTGTCACTTATAATCAATCAATTTCTGCTTCATTGAACTATTTGTTCTGAAAAGAGGAACAAACAAAGAGAAACAAGATAAGGTACTTAGTAATTAGTGTAGGTGACCCGACTGTTTCCGTGATAAACGTAATTAACTTATTCCTTTATCCCAAACAGCGGGTGGCGTATTTATATAAAGGCCCCCAATTAATATTTTTGTAAGATGCGTCCTTGCATTGAAAGAAAGGGCAATGTCCGTCGGCTTTCTCAACACGCGTTTCTTGAAGTATTTTTTTTTTCTCTCGCGTGTACCGTTTACGTTTGCAGTCGTGTTGGGACTATAAACCGGAATCGGGAATCAGAAAAAATCGGTACATTTGGGAGTATCGGAATCGGTATCGGAATCGGAAATATCTGTGCCTCTTTTACGATGCCAAAACAATTCTTTTAATTATTATTTTTTATTTGATTCTGTTTAAAGCAAAATTTATAATTGCTGGTAATAATGATAAAATAGTACATATGTATTGATTTTAAACAACCAGTAAAACTAAGATCGATAGATTACCCTTCCCCCAGTCTGTTTTTATGTGTAGAAAAATATCAGCACATTTAACGTGTGTTTTTACTGTAATAAGGGAAGAATAACAACACTATTGCTAAATTCTTATAGATTTATATAGAATCGGAATCTGTAATTGTATCGGAATTGGTAAAAATATCGGAATCGCCCCATCACTAGTTTTCAGAACAATTTTCTTTTGGTTTCTCCTGGCCGTTTTTATTAAGGTATCACCGCTTATGAAGATAAAATAGAAAGTTCTGATAGAGAATAAAGGAAATTATTGACAGTTGTAACTAGATGATAATATGCTGCACATGTTTTGTCGGGACAGGGAAGCATGGATCGAAGCTCAGTCGAGCACTTGCCATGAAAATAACGATAGAGTGCAGATAGACTCACAACATCTCTTTTGTGAGAAAGGCGGAGAATTCAAGCGAAAACGACTTCGCTCTCTAGATTTCGAATACGGTTTTCTACCCTGTGAAGGGAGGACATTGTGCTCTTAGGAACTCCTTACCAGATGTGGAGACGATCTTCCATCTTCTGGCGTATTTGGCTTTTGTATAGGCAGATAATTGCATTGAAAATGAGATATTTTCTAGAACGATAGAATTGTCTAAAGATTTTTCCAGCAGCTATGAAAACGAGTATGATGTAAGTTTTTCCTGTCCGGTCAGGAATGAAGGTCACTCTCAGAAGTTGGTCAAAGAACAGTCTTCTTCATAAATACGTCCGCTTTATTGGAGATGCGTCAAGTGGGGATCAGAGGGCAGTGAAAAGGTTCTAAAAAGATAGAAGTTTAGTTTTGAAAGCATTAAAGATAACTAATTTTTGTTTATACTACGTTGTACTACAGACTCAGATTCGGAAGATAGAGAACCAGAATAGTAATGGCATAAATGTCGCCAAATGACATTCTTTCATTCTTGAAAGACAATAAATATTCCATATACGGGTGGCTTTGCGTATAATTGTAAGGCAAGGTTTATGCTATACTACGTACTCCGAGATTCTTGAGTCAGTGCTGCTTGATTCTAGTGGGGAAAAGAAGAGCAAGAGGACTGGATGCAATGCCTTAATAAGCGGAGAGCACATTCGGCACCGGGTATTTGCAAATGGTTACAGAAACAGGTGTTTCACCTGATTCTGTTGTATTTTTGGTCAATAATGCCTACGTTTGAAATAGCATTAGCTTTGGTCTAACATTCTCCATTTATATATATATATATATATATATATGTATATATATGTGTGTGTATATATATATGTCTATGTATGTATGCATATATATGTATGTATGTATATATATGTATGTATATATATATGTATGTATATATATGTATGTATATATATATATATATATATATATATATATATATATATATATATTTGTTTTGCATGTCATGTTTAGAAACACGATTTTCATTGGTCCGCAATCTCTAAGTATTTTTTTTTTTAAAATCTGGTCATAGTTAAGTAAGTGAAATCAATTTTTCTGGCCATTGTTAATTTTCATGTCCCCAAATCATTGCAATTCGTAAGTCATGATGAATTTGTACAGCTTGAATAGTATTTCCATTGTTAGGCTCGGGTCTCTAATAATATTTTCATTGGTCTCTCATCCTTAAGTTAGCAAATGTATTTAAGATGTTTCGTCTTTAAAACTAACATTTTAATAACATTATCTTAGTACTTTAGACATTTGTTTAGGAGCAAAGTGGAGTATTTTTTCTGAAAGTACGACTTAATTTGCTCTTTCTTTAGTGAGAAAATGTTAATCTTTTATATTATTCGGATGATTCACATGAAATCCTGGATATGACCTTAAACTATATCTGATGGTAAGGTCTCAGCTTGCGGGCTTTGGGGAGTGTGGAGACACCCTTTATTTGCCATTGCTCCAGGTCCACTCGGACCCGGACTGGTAGTATCTGTTAGGGTCCCAACTATGGGTTAAATAGAAACCGACTTTGAAAAATAAATATATTCTATTAAAAAAAAATCTACAAAATCACTGGATTTTGCATTAAATAACCTGAAAATGATTGATATGCCGTAAAACAACCAACCAACTGTGTATGTGCAAAATAACAATATAATTTCCAATTAGATCTAATATTTGCTAATGATTTCCCCTGGGGAGATGAGCCTGAGTTGAAAATTCACGGGTTAAGAAAAAAAATCTTAACTGTATTCTTTATTCAAACTATAAATTTCTGTTCTGAAAATCGATTTTTTTCTGAATGAGATTAAAAAAAAACAAAGAAATATATTCTATTAAAAAAATCTTCCAAAATAAATGGATTCGGTATTAAATAACCTTAAAAGTGTTGATATGCCATAAAACAAAAACAACCAACCAACAATACACATGAGTGTTATTCTAACACAACGTTTCCGCCGACATAATCTCCCGAACGCAATCAAAAATCCTTCTATCGAAAGCGGATATTTGCACCCGAGCTGAACCCTTGGATTAATCCAACGGTATAGAATATTCTCGACTCTCTGAGCTTTGACCTTGAGGGGTCTTTAATTATATTTAATTCTCTCTTTCAATGAGGAAATAGGGAAAAAGGGAGTGAAAGAGAGAAATAGAAAGAGAGAGAGATAGAGAGAGGAAGAGAGAAAGAGAGGCATTCATTCTGTCTCTTATCTAGGATCGCAAATCGTTTTGGCTTAGTTGAATATTAATAAACGACTGTCATCCAAACCCAGCTGACATGCTCTAAAATTCCCAAACCCAAAAAGCACCTGCTTAACACATCTGCACCTCACAAGCACAGACAAGTTATTTTTTTTAATACCAAACTTGTGTAAAGTGAAGCCTCGGCCGCCAGGCTGTTAAGTGGTTCTTAAATTACAATGGCTAAAGTGTGCAATGAATGGAAGCATCGAACAAATACCTGTTTCCTTTATTTATTATTGAATTGAGGTGGAAGGATTAGGTTTGGAGGTTTTGTTATGGTAGATTTAATTGACGCTGGATACAGAACCCGCTCATGTGTTAATGAGAGACTCGGGACGTTACGTAGAGCCACGGGGGACGAGACGGAGGTGTACATTGATGGATTGGACTATTACACGAATGTGTCGTTCTGGATTGACAGAAGAACACATTTTAGATGTAACCTGGATTATTTTCATGTTTGAAAACATTGTACTTATTAAACAAGTGACATTTCTATCTCTTTCTCTTAAATATATATATATATATATATATGTGTGTGTGTGTGTGTGTGTGTGTGTGTGAGCATTTGTGGGTGGGTGTGTGTTATTCAATTTAGGAAAGCATAAGTCGCTAACATAAATCTATTGTTTCAGTCTTAATGACATTGTCAGGCGACAATATACGTCTGTTATTACGCAGCGCCAGTTCGTTCATCCTTTTTCCAGAACAAGCCACGAGTAAGAACGGAAGAATATTGTTGCCTGACGATGAGTTTAAAGACTGAAATTGTAGATTTATTGTAGCGACTTATGGTAAATTTCGTTTAACTAAATTGAATTAAACTTTATCTTGCTTTTTTAATTGACCACTATCGACAACATCGTTATAATCATTATATATTTTTTTTTGCTTTTGGATGTAGTAAACCTGGAATACGCACACACACACACACACACACACACACACACACACACACACACACACATATATATATATATATATACATATATATATATATATATATATATATATATATATATATATATATATATATACTAGCAAAAGAACCCGTCGTTGATTGGGTTCAAAATCAGCCGACAGAAAATCGACCCTGATTTATGAAAGTATGATTGGTTATTAAAAGGAAGGGTTGTAAAGAGATAGCTTCGAATTTGGGGGTATCAAAACCAAAAAAAATATAATGAAAATAAAAATAAAATAGATAAACCCCATAATTTATTATACCATACCTGTTCACACTGAAACACTTATCACAATATTCTGTGGATATATATTAAAAAAACCTTGTTAATTTTGTGACATATTTCCATTCTATGGAGGTCAGGCGCAATCGTACACCCCATAATTTTATTATACCTAATTTCTTCAAATTGAACATAATTATCAAAGTATACTTACGCAGATAGATATGAAAAGTATCTATTAAAGTTTGTGCCTATTTCCATTCTATGGAGGCCAGGCGGGAACGCAGCCCCCACACTTATATTATACCATCCCTATTTAAGTTAAAACATACTTATCAAAGTATACTTATGTACATCTATATCAAAAACACTTGTAAACGTTTTTTTTTTTTCATTTTTAAATTTTTTATTTCCATACTTTGTGGACCAGGCGGGAACGCAGACCCAACAATGTTAATGAACCACCGTTCTGCCACATCTAGCATACCCATTCCTGTGTCTCAATACACCTTCTATCATTATATGTGATCATTTTTCTATAATAGTCAACCATGTAGGAGCCTATTCGTGACCAGATACACACACACACACACACATTCAGCTTTATATTATAGATATATATATTCCAGGTTTAATATATCCAAAGGCAAAAAAATAAATATATAAATAATTACGAGGTTGTCGATATAATATATATATATATATATATGTGTGTGTGTGTGTGTGTGTGTGTGTGTGTGCGTATGCGAGTGTGTGTGTGTGTGTGTGTGTGTGTGTGTGTGTGTGTGTGTGAGAGCTCCGTTCAATCTTGATAGACAATGTGTACGAATGTTAACGGCGCCTGGGGGATAATTTTAAACTTATGGCAAGATTTGCGCAATCTCCAGTCACACCTTCCTGAGTCGGCGTTGCTAAATTCAATTTGCAACTAGAAGTTCAGAAGGGCTGGAAACAATGCCGAGATAAGCGGAGAACACATACAAGGCCTAGAAACCGCAAATAGTAACTCATGCATATAATTGCTTTACTTTGGTCATCTAACGGAAAACAGTGTGTGAATTGATTATGCCCGGGTGTTTGGGGGGGAGAGGTATTGAGCAAAAAAAGTCGTAGTAGGCGGACAGCCTCGAACGCGTACCGTGAAGAAGGAAAAAAGGTGGATAAAACGGTGATATTTTAGTTAACTTCTTTCTTTTTATAATGTTTGCTGTAGCATCCATCGCCAAACCGGAAGTGACGTAGGTATAAAGTAAGGCTAGACAATCGAAATATGGGGATGACTTTTGAAAATATTGGCGATAAAAGCGACCCCTCTCTGTAGCCAAGTGCCCAGTTGAGGCTGAAGGAATTAATGTTGTTGACACATTTTTTTTGATATTTGTCGTCCGAAGTGTAGAGCTTTAGAACGATACCAATCTTGTGAAAATCCGTCGCCTTTGTTGAAAGTTGTAGGCAGTCATACATAGATACATACATACATTTAAACATACAGGTAAGAAGTATATTATAGATGCTAAAGAAGTAATAAAAAATATTCTGCAACACAAAAAACCTTAGATATAACACACTAGATACTCCCCTGTTTGATAGATATCTTGTGTCCACGCTCGCCAAAAAACACTACAATATAGTAAACAAATTAGGAATATGTATATTAAAACGCACATCATTAACTATATCTCATATATTAAAGACCACAAAGCGCCCTTCCAACCCCCTCTCATCTTATACCGAAATATACACCATCTCTGTACTAATTGCCATCAAATATATGTAGGAGAAACCCAAACTGGAATAAGAAAAAGACTAACGGAACATAAAATAAATTGAAAAAATGGTACTCCTCTTTAAGGCACTTTTTAGCCATATTTTATCTCACAACCATTCCTTTAGTTTTACAAATGCCAGAATAGTCAAATTCGCACATAATTAACGTTCACGAAGACTCCTTGAGTTTGCACGAATCATAAATCCCAATAAAATAAAGCAAAGAAATGGTTTCTCCCATCTAGCACCCAACATAAGTAATTTAATAATCAAGGGGCGCAATTTTAAACACATTAGTTCAATTTACGTACATGTCTAATCATTTTGCCTATTTCATACATTGTTTCGAAACTTGATTAGTTTCGTTCACGTATATTTTCAATCGCTTCCCCTAATGACACATAGATCTAAAACCTGATTAGCTTCGTCTTAAACACATTTCTCAACTTATGGTATTATTTTTTTTTAAATTTTTACTGACGTTTCCCTACTTACGTTTTACACACGTCTGCCCGATTTACATTTTTAATCGCTTTGTGCACATTTACATTATATATATATATATATATATATATATATATATATATATATATATATATATATATATATATATATATATATATATATATATATATATATATATATATATATATATATAAAGCTTCGTGGTTCAATTTAAAATTGGACCGCGAAAGTTATATATTGCTTTATTCTTTAATATTGAGTTTTTCGTTTTTGGCTAGGATCTCCTTAAAAGTATTACTTCAAGTAATATCTATCAGAATTTTTCATCTGATTTCCATCAGTCTTATATCGCTTATATATATATATATATATATATATATATATATATATATATATATATATATATATATATATATATATATATATATACAGTTTATATACAGTAACGGCCATATTACTAAATATTAATACTATTTTGTCTTTGTGTTGGATACCTTTTGAACCTTAAATATGACCTTTATTTAATTATCTAGTAAATGCCTAATTATATAAAATTTTGATACTAGATTTGTATTTATCATCCAAAAATACATTAGAATAGAATTTGTTATTGTTTTTGTTTTCCTGTAGTAAAAATAAATCAGCTAATAGGTTTGTATAGGAGACTTATTGCCCCCCCCCACTCTATATAAACTGCGTCAATCGCTTTATTGCAGGTCTTTTAAAATGCCACAAAAGAGGCGATTAACGGTTACCAAAAAGGAAAGGATTGTTGCTGGACTCGCAGAAGGATTGTTCATCAAATCTTTTGCTGTGGAGCTGGAAAGGTATCCGAGAACTTTGGCTTCATTCGTGAACAACCCCAAACCAAATCCAGAACAGCTAAGGGCACCAGGAGAAACATTTATCATCGTGATATTCAGATAATTCGTAAAGAAGTCAACCGAAACTCAAACAGCACCAGTCCATCCATTTTTCCAAGAGCTGGAATCGCTCCAAGATCCATGCAGGCCCAATATAATGTGTTGAATGAGATGGCAAGGAACAGTAAAATTATTCCAAGGCATCCATTGAGCAAACAACATAGGAAAAACGAAAGGCTTGGGCACAGAATTACATGAAAATGGATTTCCAACGTGTCCAACTTACAAATGAGACCCGTGCTACTCCTGAAGATTCAGACGGTCTACTTTTAACTCCTACGGAACTCCAACCCCTTACAGAGTTCATCGCACAACAAGGAGGTGGAGGCATCATGTTTTGGATGGGAATCATTGGGGATAAGTCGCTTGGACCATTCCGAGTTCCAGAGGGTGTAAAACTTACCAGCAATGCAAACACAACATTTTGGATAAATATTAGTCACCATGGCTAGATGACCTAATATTGTCACGTCGCTTTCAGATGATTTTTATGAACGAGAAGAGTAATTTGCTTCAAACGATGCCGTGTGGAGGGAAGTAGTTGATGTCGCCAGAACCATAACTCAGGAAACAAATGCTTGTTTAAACTTATTTTTACAAAAATGGTGGATGTGGCGATAAACAATAATTCATTTATTTGAGGCTTAGAACCTAGGATGTGCTTTTGTTTATTATTCTTTAACAGAAAAATATCATAAAATAAAGTTTGCATTATTAGGCATTGTATTATTGCCCTAATATAACATTTTAAGAGATCTGCCATAAAGCGATGGACAGCGATATATATATATGTATATATATACATATATATATATATATATATATATATATATATATATATATATATATATATATATATATATATATATATATATAGGGTGAGTCAGGGGCAACGGTTGTTTTTAAGGAAAACCAAACTCTACAAATATTTCCAAAAAAACTTTATAATGTACATAAAAACATTTGATAAACTATGCCAAGGAGAGCAAGGAGCATTCTAAAAACACCCGTTTATTTGTCGTACATAATTTTAAAATAGCATATAAAAGAATTCTTTTAAACCCTAGACGCCTTTCGCCATCCTCATCTGGGGCAAACGATGGCATTTTCGTACTTTAAAAAAAAAGAAAATATGGAGTTGAAATTAAAATTAATAATGAACATGGGAAGGATTGATTTACAATTATAATAAAATATATGTACAGGAAAAAGGTGGGGGAAATGATAAAATAAAATGAATCAACGGGTGTTTCCATATATATATATATATATATATATATATATATATATATATATATATATATATATATATATATATGTATATATATATATATTATATATATATAATATATATATATTATATATATTATATATACATTATATATATTATATATATATTATATATATATTATATATATATATTATATATATTATATATACATTATACATATTATATATATTATATATATTATATATATATATATATTATACATATTATATATATTATATATATATATTATATATTATATATATTATATATATATTATATATATTATATTATATATATATATTATATATATATATTATATATATAGTATATATATTATATATATATAATATATATATATATATATATATATATATATATATATATATATATATATAATGAGAATGAAAAAAACTATCACGAATGGGAAATGATAATCCGCATATAAATATACGGGGAGAGAAAACAAATTGAGGAAAAAGGGGGTGACGAATAATCTAAAATATTTCTCTACAATTCCCTAAAAAGGTCCAGGGTGTTTACACACCGTTTCTGCCTACTGGGAGAGGGTTTAAGGCGTGCAATAGAGACCGATTCGAGAGTTTTCAAATGACTACTGATCGGACTGGAAATAAGATTGAAAAAAAAGTCGTCCTCATAAGCCTGCCCACATTTTGGATTATCCAATAGATGATTTCCAATCGCGGAATATATATATATATATATATATATATATATATGGGGGGTCTGTGTCAGTGTGTCTATGTGAGCGTGGGTGCATGTGTGTGTATGTTTTTGTCCGATGTTCGTGAGTTGATTTTAAATTTGAAGGTAACGCATCTTGTCTCTTTCAGCATTGTTTAGGTCTTGCACTCGGATTACATTGATTCTCCGTGTTAACGTGACCTGAGCCGCTCATTAAATGCATTTTTATAAGCAATTATATGATACATGAATAAAGGAGAATCGTTTCCTCGCCATTTTTGCTTCTAACTTTTGGTGACAATTCATGGCAAAGAGAAGATGAAAACGGAAATCTGAATAATTCCTGAGTTTAAAAGCTTTCAATTCTGTTGACTTCAAACGGCTTCGATTTGCTTGGATTTAATTTTAATGCGTTCTTTTTTCTGATACAGTTTGAGATTCAAGAACTCCTCTAATATTGATAAGAATGGATTAAAAGTTAACAGAGTAAATTCAGAAATGAGTTGTACACACTTAATCAGAAATCTAATGCATTATATATATATATATATATATATATATATATATATGTATATATATATGGTATAACGACTTCATTTACTCACATAAAATTAATATACAAAAGTATAAATTTATGCGTAAACTTTAAGTATTTACTTCAAAAGTTCTCAATACGTAGGTAGAGCTAGTTAGTAAGTTATAAAATATATATGGCGATTAAGCTACACTGAATATTTCGCGTTTCATCCACTCTAGGACTCTTCAGGCTTATGCGTGAATTTTGTGGTTGTCTGTCGTTTTTATATACGCACCTTCTATAGAGATTTTAGTTATCCAATCAGCTTTCTAGTATCCACCGCGCCCTTCCTATCAGCCAATGAACATGCACTTATCGGACAAAGGACTATTTGACCTCTGGTTGACCTGTTCCTTTGTGTGATATATATTTGACCTCTGGTTGACTTGTTTCTTTGTGTGTGATCTGTTTAAATCTAGGTTATGTTTTTTATGTTAGTTTATATATAAATATATATATGTACATCGGAAAAACAAATGGAGAAAAACTGATCAACGTGTTAGGGAAAGCAAAAACAGAAAAACACAGCGAAAATCGGAAAAAATGGCATAAATAACGTTTCGTTTCGGTTAAGTCCATGGTGTGTTTCACACAGTAGAATGCATAGACCGAAAAGGAACGTTAAAATTCCATTCCAGTTTTTTTAAGCAACTACAAATCAAAATAAAATTGAAATGATGGTTTATATGTTAATTTTATAAAAAAAAAATGAAATTGAAAGAATATTTTTTTAGTGTAAAAATATTTGGGGAAAAATGGTAATTAAGCAACGTAAAATGAAGCGTAGGATAAGAATTAATGTTTGTGGGAATTTGACTATTGATTTATTTCGTAGTGCGTTTCACCGAATAGGAAGCATAGAACGGAAAGGCACGGTAAAATTGCTGTTCAGGATTTTAAGCAACTACGAAGTACAGAAAACGTAAACCGGCGTTCCTACGTAACTGTCCCTTGTGAACGATCCCGCAACGGTGTAATTGGTAGCGGGGGAAGAAGGAATTAATTAGAGAGAAAAGATTTTACTACTTCCATTGATTTTAACCGATTTTGGCAGTGAACTCTCAGCAGAAAAAATATAGGAATCTACGATTATCGAGGTAATATTTCTATAACACACCTCAGATATTGTACTGCAGTTTGTTCGTATTATATTTGCATGAAATGTCTTGATTTTTAATCCTAATAAGGTCAAAACCATAGGGGGAAAATGGGGTCAATTTATCTATATAGGGATACATATATATATACACACCAATGTAAAAACTAAACATGGATATAAATTCGTTGTTTATTTTCTTTAAATATAGTTATATACGGATATGTCGTCTACCGTCTCTCAGAATAATAGCCGTCCGTATATTTGACAAACAGGCGCGCCTGGGCATCTAATATATATATATATATATATATATATATATATATATATATATATATATATATATATATATATATATATATATATACATATATATATACATATATATATATATATATATATATATAAGTTCACTTTAAGATTTAAAACTAATTTCTTAAGATATAATTCTGAATTTTTTATTTCATATTTGAAGTCAACAATCAAGAAATCTACGGTGTATTAATCATAAATAATTTGCAGTTTAATTGTAGTGTCGCCCGCAGTGAGGATTGAACATGTTCTCTTATTAATATATGACGGAACGAGAACGTAGATTTCACAAAGGTGTTGTTTAAATACAATGCAGATTCACAAGTTCAACAGAAATATTCTCGAGTTAAACAAAGCACACCCGAAGAACGCCGTAGGTTACATCGTCCGAAAAATCTTACGATTATCACTCAGGATGAGCACAATAATTGGAATAATTAAACAGGTATGGATTTTCAGTTTTGCTATTCCAAAATGACTTTTCCTGATTGGCAGTAACAAGTTCAAATAACAAGTCAGAATTTTGAATAGGTCAACATTTAATTTTGAAGTAAACCTAGACGTAGAGAAAGCGTATATATTATAATGTAGTCGTCTTTCTTTCTGTTTGTTCACAACCTAATCAATAAGTACAACTGATATACTGTATCACAAATTAATTTGCATACTGAAAACGGACGTTTACATTTATACATTTCAACCTGATCTCTTTATATGTACTATTTATTCTAAGAAAATTTACATTAAAGTTCTAACTTCACTGGCATATTTTATTTAAAATATATTTTTTTAATAATTAACCCCACGTTTTTAATAATTATCAATAATAGATATGCTTTTATTATTCTGTAATATTAAAAATTGATTTATTTAATTTATTTTTTTATTCAATTTATATCTTATTTTATTCATTTTCATTTAGCATTACATAATCTACATCAGTTGCCTGAAGTGGTTATTTATTTTAGTTGTACGGGTTATTTCCCTTTTATGCTTTTGACGTCTAATTTTCAGAGAGGAAAATTGATGTATTTTTTGCTTACGTAAATCCAACATGTAATCCACTTTCAGAAAAAATCGTACGTAGTTAGGATATTCCGTATATTCTAAATAGTATTTGCCACAAGCGTCTACCTACCAAGATGTTTAAATTTGGCAACACAGCTAGCAATTTAATATTTTCTTGCATGGCCATTTCTTGCAATTACTGCATTAAGTCTTCTAGACATGGGCATTTTTAAACTGATTGCATTTCTATTTGCGATGTTTTGTAAGGCCTTTACCGCAACCATTTTCAGGTTTTATTTTATTTACTCTCCTAGCAAAGAGGTTAACTGCATTCTGAATTGCTTAATGGTCCATTGATAAATTTTGTAATTCCACAAAACGATTCATGTTTTTCTCTGATGAAGTCTATTGTTATGTTAGCATTGGGGTTGGATCATTGTTCTTTTATTTGATAAAAATGGTATTCTCTAGGAATCGGCTATCAAATGATGTTGTTTGTTACCAAGAAGCCATGCATACTAAAGCCATGACACCATTCCCAGGAATCGTCACAAATGATGTTGTCAGTTTTGAATCATAGGGAAATCTGGTGGCCTTTCCATCACTTTGGAAGATCTTAATCTATGGAATTATGTTCCATAACTGTGGTGTTTGTCCTTGTAGTCAATTGAAATCTGACTGTCCTATGCTTGCAGTTTACGATTGAATAACATTTCTCATATTGTATTTATATTACATTATATAAATACAATAGGCCGGACAATATATAAAGCCACTTGATATAAGGAGCTAAAAGAAATACGAATTATAATTATTTTGAAAGACATGGACATCCCTATGAGGAGTTATTTTGTTGTGTAATAGGGGACATATTTAAGCCAAGTACGTCCAAGGATGGAGTACTGCTGCCATATTTGGGCAGGAGCTGCTAAAAATAGCCTATCCTGCCTTGAGAGAGTACAAAATAGACTTCGTGGCTTAGTGGGGGATGCCCTTTTCTCTACCCTAACCCTCTCTCCCACAGAAGAGACGTTGCGAGCCTATCCTTTTTTATTGTTATTTCCATGGCAGGTGCTCGTCTGAACTCCAATCTCTGGTCCCCCCTCGCCAATCTTTCACGAAAAACACCCGTCTAGCTGAATCCACTGAAAAATTTCCCCCACACTTTATCTGTGCCTAAATCAAAACGTGGATTCCATGAACAAAGCTTCTTTCTTAGAACTGCACGCCTGTGGAACTCTGTTCCGTCTGCCTGCTTCCCACCTGACTACAACTTGGATGTCTTCAAGTCCAACGTTAACAAATTCCTAATGAACCACCCTCTTAAGTAAACACTTCATCAAACCTCCACACTAACGTACTGTACTTGCAATAACCCTTATCTCTGAGTGGCTTCCGGGCCTTGATAAGTGGTGACCACCGTGTACAAATAACCAAAATAAGGATGATGAGGGCGACATTTATAAAGTTCTTATATTTCTTGGGAAATTCGTATTAAGAGTTCTTATAACACAGATAAAATGATAATGACACATATATATATATATATATATATATATATATATATATATATATATATATATATATATATATATATATATAT